>NC_048310.1:21572478-21838846 GCF_013100865.1 Trachemys scripta elegans | reverse complement strand
AAGAACAGGAGTACTTGTGGCACCTTAGAGACTAACAAATTTATTAGAGCATAAGCTTTCGTGGACTACAGCCCACTTCTTCGGGCTGTAGTCCACGAAAGCTTATGCTCTAATAAATTTGTTAGTCTCTAAGGTGCCACAAGTACTCCTGTTCTTCTTTCAACTAGAGAAGAACACTGTTTTTATTCTTCCATGTAATAATAAATGTAAAGATCTGTTGTCAAGAAGTATCTGACTACAGGTATTATCTATTGCTGCCTCCAGGTGTAAATAATTAGTCAGAAGCTGAAACATTACGTTTCCTCCTGACAAAGGTATTCCTTCAACCAGTTAGTCTCCCATCTAGTTTCACGCAAGTTTTCTAATGTAAAGGTCCGATGCACTGAAATAAATAGTAACATATTACTGAAATGCATCAGACTTTTACATGTAAACCCTTTCAAAGTATGAACAGATGCATAATTTGGATAGTTATAAGCTTATCATCATCAAGTCACATAAGACTTTATATCCAGAGCTAGGGCTTATCCTTTTTCCACCTGACTAGGCCCATTATGCAATTACAAATCTTTGCTTACATATAGTTCAAGTTCACCTAGTGTCATTGCATTCCCATGCAAGATCCCACATTCTTTGGCTCAATCTTCCTAGATTAATATTGCCTTCAAACTGATAGAGCTACTTAATTGATCTTGGGGCTTCCATGACAAATTTCAAGAAAGTTTCTGAAGCTAGATACCACTTATAACATATGGTATTTGTTTGTTCCACTATGATGGCATATGTTACATTTGCTCTTTTTTCATTCTTTATGGGAATATGAGAATGTATCTATTTCAAGTCACTTAATTCAGCAAGCCATCTGGCTGTTTCTTGAGCCAGGAGTGAATGAGGTGTGGAGACTGTGGCAATTAAGTTTTCTGGCACTCCTCTTTGATAAATATGTACTGTATGTTGCAAAATAGCATAAATTACTGTACAGTGTAGTGGTCAGTACTCACTATTACCATTTAAGTGAGTCTGGAGCACCCATTACCAAAGTATATAGCTACCAAACAAATTTTTAAATTATAATATAGTCAGCACAGTATGAAATATTCACTACTCACCACTAACAACTGTTACATTAGCATTTCTACAATATATCTGCAAAGCATTCAATTCACAATATTATTTTACTAATTTATAACAAGTGTTCAAGTTTGTCACATTAACTTCCTCTTAATTTGCATGTACAATTATAAAAACACCAGGTGCAAGTAAATCTTCTTGGCTCAAAAGCTACACTTGCTACAAAGCTTCCTAAACAGTTCATACTCACTTAAGTGAACTCAAAGAGAGAAACACAACCTTTTAGTTTATGTACTGTATTAGAAGCTTTGGAAGGAAGCAAAATGTGTTGATACTACTAACCAACAAGTCTGATTCAGCTTCTGTACATATGCTAGCATGCTAAATTCAATTTTGCATTATTAACAGAAATAGTCTAAGATAGTATTATGATTAAAGATGCAGAAAAGTATCAGTTCTCCTAGCCTGATAGAAACAGTGTTTACTCATGAAAGAAAGAAAAAGAAGTTTGTACTGTCTGAAAAATAATCAGTAACAGCTCTATTAACTTCAGCATCTAACACAAGTGGGACCTCAAAAAAAGAAAAAACAATAATCCTGTGTTTAACTCAAAGACCCTTAACCCCATGTTTATACTGCATGCAGTTTAATCCCAACATAATGTAATTTCCCATCTCCCAATTCATTCAAAAATATCTTTGGAGCTTTTTCCCCACCCCAAGGCACAATCAGAATGGAGACTTCCTGAGGGCTAATAAGTCACATGTTTGGAAAGAAACCTATAGTTTGGATCAGATATCGACAACAGAGTTGCTGTGTCAACATTTCAGAAGGTGAACAATCCCATCCAGAGTCCTGCACGATGTTGAGAGTGGAAAAAGCATTTGCATACTTCCCTTCTGAAACACGTTCACTCTCTGAAAACACACACACTTTTTAAATTGCAACGGTGTCTCCCTTGAAGCGTATAAAAAGGAAGCCATCCGAAGCTCTGTGTACAAGCCCCACACGCCTGCATTACGCTGTAACTTAACTCCCACGAAGCAACAGCACTGCCAGGACACAGATCTGGAACAAAATATGCTTCCAAAACCCCCTCCATCCCATCTCTTTCGCTGGAGTAGAAGAGGAGGATGGAAGGTGGTTTTCGAAGCTTGAGTTCACAGGCCTTGGTAGGAAGACAATTTAAAATGAAAACCATGTGACAGCGGTAAACCCTGTTTTCAGTCACCCTTCCCCCACTATTAATGAGGAGCTGGGGGCACCGCAAGGACAGCTACAGCCCCCGAAAGGGCTACTCTCTGCCACAGGAAACGTCTCGGTCAGTGCTGACAAGGCCAGGAGAAGGGGCCCCACTTGCCCAGCAGTCCCCAAAGTCATCCTTTTCCCCCCTGGAGGGAGTGTAAGTCTCCACAGCCCCTGCAACCTCATTTAGAGAATCGGGAGTCAACAGATACCAGAAAATGTACTTACTTACAAAGGTAACATTGTCTGACTTCCTCCCCAGACACAAGAGAACCACTAGCCGTCCAGTTCCCCCCTAACTGCTGTGTATTTCAACCAAGCCCTACCAGGATCCAAGGCGGGCGGTGCACCACAGCAGCCCAGCTACGCCAAGCCAATGAGCCCCGGCTTCTCCCGCGACTGAGGCAGCGTCCACTCAATCAGCAGCCCGCGAAGGTGGAGCCTAGGCACGCCGAGCAGCACGGCGGCTGTACTTCGCTGGAAAGAGAAACCGCGGAGCTACTTCCTGCTCGGAACCACGTGACTCCTCCAGGTGCTCCAGCTGTGCAGTATTTAATGTCAATAGCCGAGGCGCCGGGTTGGTATTGGGCAGGCGAGTTCCCTGGCGCTGCAGACCGGCCTCTGGTCACCTGGCACACATGGAGGCGGCACTCCGGCTTTAATTAAAGGCTGCCTTGTTTTTAGCTCTGGTATTCATTTCTTCCTGGCCATTCGGATTGGTGCATTTAAAAACAACGGGTATCTGATTTTCTTGTACTGGAGCCTCTTGCAGGAAACAGCAGCTGTTCTCCATCTCGGTGTGTCTGGAGTAGGGACTGGGGCAACCCTCCCTCGGATGCTGAATACTATGCGCAAAGCGATGCCACTCGCTCCCCAAACTCCTCTCCCGCTCGCATGGACCGTCGGAGGATTTGGAGCCGTGTGAGCGGTCGGAAGGGACTCGATCTAGGTATTTGCATGCAGGATCCCAGCTCCGCTATTACCATGCGTGTTGGTGACATCTGGCGCTGGCAGCTCCCTGGGTCCGACAGAGGGTAATCTGAACTGAGCCGCGGGAGGTAGACCAGCAGGGACACAAGTTCACCCAGTTAGCAGCCCAGCCCGCCTGTTGGAGTCTGCAGCCTGCCTGAGCCATGGTGAAGGAGGAATGCAAAGCGCTGCTCGATGCGCTCAGCAAGGTGACTGCCTGCTATCGGCACATGGTGCTGACCATCGGGGGCACCTCGGACTCGCAGAACCTGCGGGAGGAACTGAAGAAAACTCGGCAGAAAGCCCAGGAGCTGGCGGTGGCTAACAGGAACAAGCTCACCGCGGTCCTGAAGGACAAGACGGTGAGTAAGGAGGACAAGGCTGAATTCGAGAGGCTCTGGGTGATCTTCTCCACTTGCATGGAGATCCTGGAGATTGACATGAGGAGAGCCCTGGAGCTGGGCCAGGAGTTCCCCCTTAACGTGCCCAAAAAGCACCTGATTCAGACGGGCATGAGCGGGGGAACCTCTGGGGTGGCCGCCAGGGCTATGAGCGTCCAGAACATGAAATACGAGGCTGAACACAACATAGATGTAGTGGATTTGAAAGACCTGGAGAACGAGATCAACCAAGTAGGAGAGATGATGTACGAGATGGAGATGAAAGTGAATGTCCCCCAGTGGACAGTAGAGGCTAAACAGGACCCTGGGGCTGAACTCAAATCCACCATTAGCGTGGGCGCCTCCTCCATTGGCATGATCTCCGTGGAAGAAAACAAATCCTTTTGCGATATCAGCAAAGTTCTAGCTGGGATCATTTTCTCCGCGGTGCTCATTATCGCTATTGTCTTGGCGGTGTGTGTGGTAAAACTCTCATAGGCTGGCTGAGTGTTCCTGCAAGACTTCCTCTCTCAATCTCTCTCACAAGTATTTCATGCAGGTTCCTTTCAAGATGGGTCACTTGGAAGAGCTGACAATTAACATCTTGCATATAAAAACAAATCGTTGGATAGCATACAATCTGATCATGCCTCGAGCATCTGGATGTATGTGGTTTTGTTTGAAAGCTCTAAAAGAGGGGGAAAGGTACAGATCAGTATAGGATGACTTTTGGCTGGTTTTGTAATGGTTAACTGTGTGCTAAGTATCAGGGTATTATCACTACAGGCTCTAGCAGGGATTTGGCTGCTATTAATAGATGACTATTCTCAGTAGCCTGAAATTATTGTTCTTTAATAGGCTCTGATGTTCATTGCTGGTCCATGTTTACAAAGTAGTTGAGAATTGCACAGGATTTGGGGGTGGATAAGGTGGATGGCTGTGGCAAAACTAATGGACATGTATGTGAGTTTTCCTCTCAAACACTGGACATTCTGCCCAGAAGAAAAAACGGAAAATCCCAGTAAGAAGATGTAAACAATGTCTATTTTATCTTAATCCTTGGAGTCTAAACCTAGGAGGGTGTGCAATCAATGTTTGATACCAAATGCACTGTTTGTACAGATCCTAATTGCACTTTTTGGCACAGCAAACGTTAATAATCACTAAAGGAAATCCAAATCTTCAAGAAAGATGGAGAATATCTTCTGCAGAACAGCTTTCACAGAGAGGTATTAAGTCTCCATCCCTCCCTTTTATATATCTCCTTTTATTTTCCCCAGCAGAAAAGCTAATTCTTGCTATGTGTCCAAATTCTTCTTTCCATGAAAGTGGTTGAACTTTACATCAGCTGCAAAATTAAATATTCTACATTTATCCAAAATTAGAAGTAGCAATTTTTAAAACAGGTTATGGCAAACTAACAAAATCATGTAAAGTGAAAACCAATGCTCTAGCTTGTCTGCCTCTATTTCTGCAGCACAAATCGAGGTCTAATCTCATGTTGACCTGTTACTGTTAATAAGATCTATATAGCTATCTGCAGGAATCCAGAGGAAACCAAAACTGCAGGCTTCAATCTTGTCATTTTTATTTGCCTGATTAGTCCAATTGAAATGACTGGAAATGCAGAATTGGGCCTATAGATGGTATCTTTGATCGCATGTCTGTGCAGTTTTGTAAGAACAGAGCATAAAGCCTAACTGACTTTTTTCTTTTTGTTTGATTGTTTACATGCAGACAGTTTAAACTTTTTCCCCTCCCCCAATAAAACTCTGAGCACTGACACAGCTCTGACTTTAAAGAGAATTTCTGTGATCTCTCGCATAAAAATGCATGTATCCATTTTTTAAATATACAAATTATGTACATCTGTTCTGTTTAAAGTAGACTTGCTCCTGTGCACACAGATTCTTGAGTAACTATACAGTGCCACAGGCATAGATTGTACTGTTCAGGCAAATATAAAGACAAGCCACTGCGATATAAGGTTTAAAATGTAAAGTGATAAAGTAGAGACGCCTCTGAATTGAGCATAAAGGACGCATTACTAAAATTCACCATGAAATTTGTTGACAAGAAGTTACTGTGCATATGCAGTAGTGTGTATGTGTGTTTAAACAAAATCATGTCAGCTTTCTTAATAAAACAATTTTGTAATTCAAAAAAGGCAAAAAATTTAAAATATTTATTATTAATCATGTTTATTATGGTCGTGCATAAAGGCCAACCAAGAGTGAGCCCCCATTATATGTGGTACCATACAAACACAGAGCAGTANAAAGGCCAACCAAGAGTGAGCCCCCATTATATGTGGTACCATACAAACACAGAGCAGTAGACAGTTCCTGCCCTGAAGAGCTTACAGTCTAAACAGACAAGATTGGAGGAAGATGCTCTGACATACAAGCAGAATGAACTATGTGATGGAGGTAAAAGTCATGTTTTTTTAGGGGGGTACATAGAGGGGATAAGCTAAATAGGAACAGAGTGAGGGGACAGGGCAGGGAAGAAGAAGGTAATGGGACAGGTGTGGAGTGAAGCTGAGGTGAAGAGACTGAGGAAGGAGGGGGAGCAGGAAGGTTGGAGCAAACAGCCAATCAACACAGGAGCGAGAAAGCAGTCAAAACTCTATAAAGTTCTCCAAAGGACCAAAAATCCCTGCTTTGGTTGCTTCTGCCCTTACTGACTGGAGTTTCTGGTTGGCTCCTCCACAGTTTTCTCCTAGTGCCCCCAGAGTTTACCCTTTAAAAATAAAGACTAGTAAAGTTAGATTTTTGGAGAGCAAATTAAAGCTCTTGTATGTCACATTTGAACCTATACAGTGTTGTAGCCATGTTGGTCCCAGAATATTAGAGAGACAAGGTGGGTGAGTTAATATCTTTTATTGGACCAACTTCTGTTGGTGAGAGAAAGAGAGGCTGACACAGAGCTCTTCAGGTCTGGGAAATATCCTCAGAGTGTCACAGCTAAATATAAGGTGGAACAGAATGTTTAACACATATTTCAAGGGACCATTCATGTTGAAGTGGTCAGTTAACACTAAGTGGAAACACTAATCCATGCTACTACAGTCTGAATTTAAGGCCATATATTGCCCTTGCTCAGCATGTGGAATTCTCATAGATGCTAATGTGAATTCTGCATATGGGTCCAGCCCAGGCTAAGTTTTTATGTGTTGTGGGGATTCAGAGCAAGGCTGTACATTTTTAACCAATACACTTCACTCATTTTACTGGGGTAATTTTGTATGTGGTTATTAATCTGATTGCTTAATAGTCACAAACAGATTATTTTGAGAAGAGAGAGAAAGTTTGTATTTTTGGTGCTATTGTTCCAGTCTGTCTAGATGGAGACTTGCTGAAACTGCTGTGCGTTGACTTACAAGTGAAGGTCTCCTTCATAACCATAAGGGCTAGACACCTTTCTAAAAATACAAAAAAAAAAAAAAAAAGTTTGATGGAAAACCTTAATACTATAGATTTGGATTGCTACCACCAATCACTAGATATTCATGTTCACTGTTTGCACTCTTCCAACATTCAGTTTACAAGGAACTGAATAAGAACTAGGACTTTATCCTGTTTTCCTTGCTTTCCTTTCCTTTTACTCCTATTGCGCTCAGTTAACTTTGGTAAGAGTTTTGGGTGCCCAAGTAATGCAGTTTTGGTATCTGATGGATAATAAATGATAATATCCACAACATTAATTGTCTTAAAGTCCTGAATTGCATATACTGTCTGTCTTCAGTTAGTTGTATAAGTGTTTTAACAGTAAACAATTTGACATTTTAAAAAATGAGCCTCAGGTTAATAAGTTGTAAATCTGTAGTGTATACAAGACATACAGACTCAGCTACTCAAATCTTTATTTATGTGAGTAGCCCTTATTCATGTAAGTAGCTCCTCTTACTTCAGCGTGATTACTCCCACAAATAAGCCTTTGAAGGACTGGACCCTGTATCATTCCAAAAAATTAAACTTTTCTATCTCAGCACAAACTGCAGATTTACACATCATTAACTTGTCCATGTCTCAACAACATCAGTATTATCAACTGAGCTTACATTAAGGTATGTGATATTAAAAGATAAATGGAAGTCTGACAGCAGGATTGACACCACCTAATTGGCTAATACCCTACCATTAATCTCCTAAAAATACCCAGTACAACTGTATGTACAATGTGACATAGTTCAGGGAAACTTACATGCATAAAATCCAAATGGTAATAAACAAAAACCCTTTGTGCAAGTCTGCATCAAGGAGCAGATCCTAGTTTCATCAAATAATCTGAAATTTTGCATTAAACTTAAATGGGAGCAAGAGCAATTCCCCACCCAAGTAAATGTTTGGTTCTTACTGCTATTAGAAAGCTTTTTGTATCATATTAGAATATCTTATTATAAATAGAAACTTTACAAATAAGAATATGGGGAGAATGTTAAAACATCCCAATGAGCAACCTGAAAGACATTAACTAACAATTACAATTTATTTATCCATCTAATACCTTTAAAAAAAAAAAGCTGAATTAAACAATGAAATTTGGTTTCTTGTGAAACAAATTAATCCTTTTTTGCTGAAAATTCTGTTCAGTTTACAAATTTTCAATCTAAGAATGAACTTTATAATTGCAGTTTGAAGGGATTGGGAAGAATATTTTTGTAAATAAAGATTATTAAAATCAAGCTTTATAATATTGTACATGTTCAGTGTGTGACAAAAATAAAAATATTTTGACTATGTTGCTAACCAGGCACCACAAATGTTACTCTGTGTATTCAGAAAGAAATTAAGCAATGTGCATTTTTTTCAAACTATCAGGTTTTATTTCAAAATACTTGTCTTAATCGATATTGCATATCCATTTTAGTATGAGTCTGTGAAATATTAAAATCTTATAGTTGAATTAACTTGCATCATTCCATCCTGTGCATGGTGGAATTACATTTTCTATACTTGCAGTAAAACTTGTTACTGTCACTATTATTTCTTCCATTTAAAATAAAGTATGTTCTGTTAACTATCTGGTTCACTTGCATCAGTAATTAAATTTAAAAAACACTTTAAAATATGTCTATTGATAATTAGCTCAACAAACCAGATGATTCTATTTCATTCTAAATCATCTGACTGATATACCAAACTCTCAGATACAAACACCATAATTCTACATTCCTATTAAAGAAAAAAAAGTACCTTCTGACTACAGATATGAATCTTAAATTCTAATTTTAATGTACCATCTTTGACAGAAATCCCATTGTTTAGGACATATAAAACTAGAGTGGACAAAGTACTAGCATATAATGTACTGCAGAAGACAATGCTGTACTGATGGGGTTAAGGACTAGGGCTCAGATCCACAAAGGTATTTAACCTCCAAAATTAGGAGCCTAAATACCTTTGTGGATCTGGGCCCTAGTCCCTAACCCCATCACTACAGCATTGTCTCCTGCAGTACATTATATACGAATACTTTGCCCACTCTAGTTTAATTGATTTCAATGGAAGTAAGGAGCCTAAATACCATTAGAGTCTGCGCCTAGATGATATAATAAATCTTTTCCATCTCTAATGTCTGGGACCCAAATTCTGTGGTCTTGAGTCAAGCAAAGGTCCTATTGACTGTAGTAGAAGTTTTGCTCGACTGAAGGACCACAAAATGTGGACCTGTGGCTCTCATAACAACAGTGGCAGATAACCTGTTTCTGTGAAATGTTGCAATTGTTAAACTTTACAAGATTAATTCTGGGATCGTTTCCCCATGCATAAAGTTAAGCGTATGTGTAAGTCTGCAGGATCTGGGCCTTCGTTCATAAACTACCTGAACATCAGACTGTAATTAAATTGGTAATACTCATGTTCTAAACTGATAGCACAATGTGAACCTCATGGCATCATGAATATGAGGTAGAATTAAAGTCTCAGCATTCAATATACTGAACTATGTAAAATATTTTCTAATATGAATGAAATTATTCAAAGTAACAATACTGAACAAATTGCATGATATCAAAGGAGCTTTTGGATTTAAAAATAAAACACATATTTGTAACCTGAAAGATTGATTATAGCCTTTTACAAAAAATTATACTGAGGAATGATCATATATACAGAAATGTTTAAATGTTTTCGATGCTTCTGATCAACATATTCACTCTTCACAGATTTTCATTATATAAAAAGTCTTTCAGGAAGACCATTGGATTATAGTTCTCTAAATGCTTTCTCGCAATACGATTATGTTAGTCTTTTAATGCAGGCTGAGTCTGGGCAGAATAGTAGGTCTACACGTGAGCAGTCATTTGCTGTTGTAAGCATACAGTAAAAGGGTCTTAGTGAAGAAATTGTTTGTTATATCTGATGTACTTGACTAACAATAGAAAGGTCTTACTGACAGCTCATTCACCTGTGCACATTGGGGAGGGAGGAAAACAGGGTATGTGGGCAAATATGTACTTACTTTTATAATTTGATGACAGTAAAGTATGACTCCTATCAATATGGTTATGCTATTATATAGTTTTAAACATGTGAAGGTAAAGTACATCTTGTTAAAGTCCTAAAAGGAAAATACAAATGAACTGTATAATGAAAGTGATTACAGTTTTAAACTTTAAAATGCTGCATTTCAGAATGAGTTACTTTGGATTAATCATGTGGCATATCAGTCCATACTTGACCAAAGTTGAAGGATAGTTCAAAATATATTTTGCAGTTTTCTGAAAGGAAAAGAATGTAAGTGCTGAATTCTCAAGCAATTTTACTATACAGCTAGATCAGAAAATTAGGCATGGCTTCAATATATAATCTATCTGCTGAACAAGTAAAAAATCATATCAAGGAGTCTTGGAATTATGCCAGTGCTGAACCCTAGGTATCCAAAAAGAAGTTTTGTATCATTCTCCAGTTCAAGATGTGGGATCTAAAATGCAACACAACACTGATGATAACAAATTGCCTGAATCCATGTATTACTCTGAGTTAGATTAAACTGTCTTGTATATTATATAAACACACACATCTCTGTTTAATATCTTGTAAAATGTAGGTATGGTTGTTGAAAAAATAAATGGAGCAATGACACATTTACAAAGAGTAATGTGAGCTATTCTTAGTTAGTGCTTACACATTGGTTCAGTTGTATGTGATGCCCTGTTTTTTTATTTTTTGTGGTTTGTTTTGTTTTTGGGGTGCATTATTTGATAGCTTGCATTTTCAGTTTAAAATATTCAATCTGGGGGAGAGGATGTGTTACAAATATAGTTTATCAACAGCCTTAATTTTGTATGTATGAATTATATATGCCTGGCTCTTGCCTATTCCTTCATATCAAGAGATATACTATCAGACGTAAAGGGTCTGATTCTTCTCTCACATTACTGTAAATCAGGAGCAAATCCATTGAGCTCAGTGGAGTGACATCAGTATAAAATTGGCATAAATGAAAGGAGAATCAGGCCCTTAGTGTTTATGCTGGTATTGTTAGCACTATCAGCCGGATACAACATTTGCTTGACTTGCCTAAGGAGCCTTTTAGAGGGTGGGCACAAATCAGCACTGAGCAAAAGGAGCAGAGTTAAGTTAGTTACATTTGTATAATATTTAAGATAGTTTACAATTTGGCTGTAAAATTTACTTGTGGCTAAAACCTGCTGCAATATAAATGGTCCAAACCAGAAGCAAAATAATAAAATAAAATAAAACACACACATACATACATCCCTCTCTTCAATTATCTTCAACAATTAGGAGAGTGTAATGGGCATTCCTATAATTCCCAAAACAGCTTCTTTCAAACTGCAAGTTTAAAAGCTATTAGACTGGATTCAGTTAGCTCACACAATACAAATAAAAGCCAGCTTTATTTTAAGATATTTCACAATATTTTTCCCAAACAAAAATTTCAGATTCAGAATAAAAGTGTAGTAAATCTTGAAAACAGATTCTGTTCCATGTCTATTCTTATACCTATCACTGTACTGAGTGCCTAAGTGAATATGAAAGCTATTCTAGCTGTATGTGTACTAAATTATATTCCAGCTAAATGAAAGCAGATCACAAAACTAGAGAATGTTCTGTATCTTACCAGCACTCCTAACGTTACACCTTTGTGGAAGTTTGTGAGGTAAATACTTCTCACTCTACTGAGTGTCTTTGAGAAATATCCATTTGAAATAAATGCTTTCAATCTGTTGCTGGTGGGTTCTCACAGAAGCCTGTGAAGGTGGTGTCTTGCCTGTCTACTATTAACTATGTCTTGTATTGTATTTAATATTAAACGTAATGATATGATTCTAGAAGTTATATCACCCTTTGCCTGCCAAGCCTGTTTCTGATGTGACAGCACTGAATTTAGTGGGCTTTCATCAGTGATGAATTTGACTGAGGGAATCTATTCCCATGCATGATAATGAAATAGTCCCCCGAAGTTGTACTGAAGAAAAACACAGTGAAGAGTTTTTATGCATAACATCTAATTATTGGATTTAGTAGACATTAGGAAAACCTCTTATTAAATGCAAAATAACTAAATTAAGGAAAATATAAACAAACTCTACAAAATTCATAGCTGGACATTAAGCTTAAGCTTAGATTAGATTACAAAGTATGGAAAGATGTCCTGTAATATAGCTGAACACCTCTGACCAAACTCAAACCTAGGCTAGGACTAACCTACAAAGTTTTGTGGGCGTAGCTATGTCAGTCAGAGATGTGGAAAAAAAAACATACGCTACCTAGCTACTCCATAAGACCCCCAGTGTAGACACAGCTTTGCCGACAGAAGAGTGCTTCAGTCAGCCTAGCTACTATCATTTACAGAGGTGGTATAACCGTGCAGACAGAAAAACTCCTTCTGTTGGCACTCAACATAAGGTACGACTACACTAGGGGTGTATGCCAGTATAGCTACACTGGTAAAGCTATACCACAAAGCCTTTGTAGTGTAGACAAAGGCTCTACTGTAATTATATGAAAATCACATGAAAGTCTTTGAGACAAATTAAGTGGTGATGAAATGGAAATATTAGTTATGCATCTGGTTTGACTCACAAAAGTACTGTAACTTGCAATGATTTGGCATCCAGTGCATGTGCATGTAACTTGCACACCAATGGAGTAGAAAGGGATGTAGCAGGAAAAAGCAAGACCTGGCACGTAAGATGAAGAGCATGGGTGGGTTAATGATCTGATATTAAAAAAGACAGAAAGCCAGTTGTACAGTCTTTCCTATACCCTCAATTTCTTTTTTGCCAGGAACTAATCAAATATTCTTCATCAGTCTGATAGGCAATAATTGAGTTGGGAAAAACTGCTGACACGGTTTCGACATTCCTGAGCCATGATCAAACTGAAGATCGCCAATCAATACTGTATTGTTGTGATGTTTCATTTGATGTAACTGTACACAGTCCCCAAATGTATAATTTTCAATGTGCTACACAGTTTTGTATTGAAAATGCTTTACCACATTCTAGAAGTTGGCTGGGGGCAGATGGACAGAGACAGTTGGATCTCTTGGCACCTATGAAGGCATAGGAGGCAGTTTGAGATTGTGATGTAGGCATGTTTCTGTTAAAATGATCAGTTATGAAATAGTTAACAAGGAAGCCTGGGTTATTTCCACCACTGAGCTTGAAATCAGCAAGAACCAGCTCATCCTTTACACAATGTGGAACTGGGACATGAGCAGTCAACACAACACAAATATTAGTAGAGACTCCATGACTTGGGGAGGTCCTCTGCAGCTAGGAATTTGGCAATATTTTCTGAATTAGCTCTGCCACAACGTGTCCCCTAAAAATAAGGCATATTTAATTAATCACTAGAGGGGTGGGTGCCATCTATTAAACAGGTTATCCCGTTACAGATCTGGAATGACCCTAATTAGCTGACAAGATCTGACAACATCACAGCCTGAGGTTGAAGGTCTCTTTGTTAACTTATTAAACATAGTGGGCACCACAATGTATATACACAATCCTGATTAAATAGGTTGGGGCTAGAGCTGAGTGGAAAACTGATAATTTTCAAGATTTCAAATTTTTTTCCAGTTATGAATTAGGATGAAATGTCAAAAAATGCCAAAATGTTCATGAACCAAAATAAAAATAAAAAAAGTTCTGGTCAATTGAAACATTGTGTCAATAATTTCAAAACATTGTTTCAACTTTTACTTTACAAATATTATAAATTAACTTAATTTTTTAAATAATTTTTTTTCAAACAAAACCAGAATTTTTAATTTAAAAATGCCTAATTGGAAAGTTATGACAATTGCTAATTTCTATTTTTTTTTTGCAAGAAGTACTTTGAAAGGAGAAATTAATTGAAAATGAACTTTTCCTGCAAAATGTTTTGGTTGCATGAACTAGCATTTTCTGATGAAAAAAAGTTTCATACAAAAATTCCTGATGATCTGCAGTTGTGGTGACTATGTTTAGTAAGTTACAGAACATTCATAACATCTCAGGCTCTGATCTTGCCGGGTGCACAAAGTAAAGAGGGATAAATCTGAGTAGATTGGATAGCTATGGTCCATATCTGCAGCATGTGAAACTGGTAATTCAGTAGCTATATTATAAAGGAGACAAATGAGCAGAGGAATGTGTAGTTCCCTAATGAATGATTCAAAGGACTCAATGGGCAATAGGACAGAGCAAAGACAGAGCGCAATGTATGTGTTAAAATCAACTGAGCATTTTAACTGTCTCCTTTACCTGACAGGCCTTATATATGGAACCTTAACACTGGCCAGAAATGAGAAACTGGAATTACACAGGAAGTTTTTTTGTTTGTTTGTTTGTTTTTTAAACTTAAAATGAAATCCTTCCACAAAACTATGACTACTTGTTATATTTATTGTAAATAAGTTTGGACACTGAAAACAGACTAATCAATCTCACATTGTGCCTCGCGTCCTGTAAGGATCTGTGGACTAGAACCCAGTACTACAGAGCTGGGGCCTGAATTTAGCTGACATGCCCACAGTGCCACTGAGAGCCCAACAAAAACAACACTCAGGGGAGCAAGCACCACAGGGAGTACCACAAGTAAGCCAGAGTGACAGTACCATATGGCCCTCTGATGGCCAAGCATCCTATTTGACCCTGGAGGGTGCACCAGAAAGTTGGATGGGCATCCGCACAGAATTTGGGCTTGCTGTGACTCCAGACTTCAGCTCATCTCCTGATCTCTGATTCCAGTCTGATTCTGGCCTCCTGATACTAGCCTCGTACTACCTCTGATTTCCAGCCTGACCCTTACTCCTCCTTACTGAACCTGGCTCTAGCGATTCCTCTGACTCCTGCTAACTACCATCCTTGACCACGAGGCAAGACTGTCTATGCCCCAGTCCCTTTCGCATATCCTAAAACAATGCTTGTATATCTGGGATCCAGACACTGCAGGAGACTGTTTAAATCCAAACAAAGTTTTTGGTAGCTCTTTTCTTTAATTAACAAAAAACACTCAGTTTTGTAAAATCTTTTTTTTTCACAAAACCTAAAACTTGGGGCTATATTATGTGATGGTGTCCCTTTAATATGTTGTTAGTTCTCTTTTGGAGAACACTGAATGAGCTCCTGTTGACAGTTTGACCTGATGCAAGTTCTGTTCGGGTTATGTGAAGAGGGAGGGATTATAAATAATAATTAAATTTATGGAGATATCCTATCTCCTAGAACTGGAAGGGACCTTGAAAGGTCATCGAGTCCAGGCCCCTGCCTTCACTAGCAGGACCAAGATTGATAAGAGACACCAAATTGGAAAAGGATTTTTTTTAAATCAAGGAGTTAATGTGATGAAATTTGAAAAAGGAAAAATAGGTTAAATAACAGGAAAAACTTTAAGACAGTGAAATCTATGAGACTGGGATAATCTACCAGAAGTGCTGGAAGCTCTATAGCTTGAGAAATTTAAAATTAAACTGCCAAAAGCAGTTGAGAATATTGTGTGATCTGGATATGGCCATGAGACAAATATTATTACTTTATCTATAATGTCTGGTTCCATAAATTCCCATTTATGCAATGTAAGTCATTCATGCTAGCATCTCAACTGCATAACTGCTGTGCATACTTATTGAATTTGCATCACCGCTTATCACGCAACTTTAGATTTAACAATTTTTGTATAATTTATTATTTATTGTACAATTAATTGCTATAAATTTGTTTATTTTAGATTATTAATGAAAGATATTTGCACCTGATATGATTTACTTGGCTAAGCTACATTAACAAGTGGTCACATTTTATAAAAGTTAGTTTGGTATAGTGAAGTGGCTGTCTACTTTCTAAATAAAGTACACCTCTACCCCGATATAACGGGACCTGATAGAACACAAATTTGGATATAACGCGGTAAAGCGGTGCTCCGAGGGGGGGGGGGGGAAACTGTGCACTCTGGAGGATCAAAGCAAGTTCAATATAACGTGGTTTCACCTATAACACGGTAAGATATCTTGGCTCCCGAGGACAGCATTATATTGGGGTAGAAGTGTAGTTAACAAAAAATGCCATATTTAAAACCAAATCCTATTTGCCAGACTCACATAAGCAGTCCCATTGAAGCCATTGGGACTGAGTCTCAGCTAAGCCTGTGATCCACTCAGTGCAGGATCTTGGGGTAAAGCAAAGGTGGCTTTATGCCTCTTCTATTCGGGGAGTGTGCAGAGTCAGCTTAGCCCGTCTGGCTGCGACACCAAAGGATAATTGCAGTGGTTGGGAATAGCCATGTGCAGTGGCTAGACTCTCTTGTCTCTGCCCATGACCCCTACATGCCACCTGTGCAGGAGACTGCAAGCAGGATTGTGCAGAGCTCCTGCTCCAGCTCTACAATACATAAGGACTTCCCCTATAATTAGAGACTTTCTAAGGGCAGAATCTGCCAGGTTTCTGACCACTTTGCATCACTGGAGTCAGCATATAGGGCTGTATTACATTGATGAATTGGACCCAGTGTTTTTAATGGGATTTCTTTTTTGAGAAACACTAAAAAGATTTGGCCTTTAGATTGTACTGAGATAAAAAGAGGTTACTGCTGGTACAGCAGGTTAAAATCATAGTTTATAAGATGACAATATGATCTACACTGTTTTCCATTATCAGGATTTCCTCAGGGGATGTGTTATGAAAGAATGACCACCTGTTCCAGAAATTAATGTTGATTTTTTGCCAGAATAAGACAGCTGCCTATAAGAAATATGCTGACATATTATATTGCAGATTTGGAAATGATGTTGTTCATTATCTATATATGAGTCCTCACTGCTTAAAAATGCTTTTACACTGGAATGATATAGTATAATTGAATCTGAATCTTTGATCAGCAGAATCTAGATCCACTGCACATTAAGTCTAGGAAGACCTCACTTGTTTATTAATATTTCACCATTTAAAACCAGCTCTTAAGCTGTAGCACATTTTCTAATAAGATTTACAGTTAACAGAAAAATAGATAACTTTAATAAGAGTACAAAAGGCAAAGAAATTTCATCTGAACTCTGATTTTGGAAACAAAATGTCTTCCAGCAGTAATCAAAAACAGGGGTGTCCTTTAAACTCTCACTGCCTAGGATGCTAATCATTATCATTGATGAGGGAGTACAAATAAAGAGGCCAGGGTAACCAGATGTCCTGGTTTTGCATGTGTGTGTGTTTGGGGGGATGGGGAATGGCTTTGTGGCTTGGCCGATTATACTGAAGCTGGTGTTTTGTCCCAGTTTTAGTATAATCAGCCAGCTGGCTGACTTTCTGTGCTCTGCAGTCTGCCACCCTAGCACCAAGATGAACTTGTAGCCCAGCTATGTCTGTTACGCCCAATTGCAGCTTGCAACATCTCACCATTGAATTGTTTTTGTGCACTCTGATGCACAATGGAGTCCAAATTCCTGTTTTGTGCACATTGGCATGCTGTGGAATTTAGAGTATTTCAGGTTTCAGAGTACAACAATTCACTGAGGAAATACTACACTGTAACACAGCACAGACATAGCTAGAAGTTCACCTAGAAAGGGCGTAAACTGGGTGGTCAGCAGCACCAGGCACAGGAATTTGGACAATTGACAAAGCGGGGGGGGGGGGGGGGGGGGGGGGGGGGGGAAGACATGGATGGGAAGATTCACAAATAGGCACCCATCCTCTATCACAAGCATAAGTTACCACCCCTTCCCACTTCTTACCCTTTACAACAATTTCCCCTCCCCAACTTGATCCCTTACAATTCCAGAAACCAAGCTGAGAAAGCCAGATCACTTTTCTTTTAAAAAAATGTGGTCACCTTAAAAGAGGTTAAAAGGTTTCCTAAAGGCAAATGATTGTTTAAAAGGGCTGCGGACAAGATTATGCCATCCTGAATGTATCAAGTCTATTTTTTCAAATATTAAAGTATATAAAAAAAAAAAACTCCAGTCAGAAAAGGCATATATTTATGAAAAACAAGCTAAAAATCTGCAAAGGCTTCTCCTCTGTCATTTGCAGCAAATTCAAACAATGTAGAGTACAGAATGGTGTACCAAGATTATGTCATCATTCAGATAAATTAAACCATGTTTTCTATCACCTTCACTAGCTTCTTGTCTATCTCAGAATCAAATTCAAATTTGTCACCCTGTTTTCTAACATATCCAGGGCTGCTGGAACAATTTTTATAGTGGGGGTGCTAAGTAGGGCTGCCAACTTTCTAATTGCACAAAACCGAACACTCCTGCCCTGCCCCTTTTCCAAGGCCCCGCCCCTGCTCACTCCATCTCCCCTCCCTCTGTCGCTCGCTCTCACGCATCCTCCCTCACTTTCACTGGTCTGGGGCAGGGGGTTGGGGTGGGGGAGGGCTTTGGCTAGGAGTGCGGGCTCTGGAGTGAGGCAAGGGATGAGGGGTTTGGGATGCAGGAGAGGGGCCTGGGATGGGTCAGGGGGTTGGGGTGCAGGGGGGTGAGGGATCCGGCTGGGAGTGTGGGCTCTGGGGTGGGGCCAGGGAATAAGGGTTTGGGGTGCAGGAGGGGGCTCAGGGCTGGGGTAGGGGTGTGGGATGAGGTTTGGGATCCCAGAGGTGCTTACCGTGGCTCCTAAGAAGCAGCCGCCAGGTCCCTGCATCCCTCAGTGCATGGGCGGCCAGCGAGGTTCTGTGCTCTGACCTTGTGCCTGCAGGCGTCACCCCCACAGTTCCCATTGGTTGCAGTTCCCAACCAATGGGAGCTGCAGAGCCTCCTTAGCCTAGGGGCTGCAGGGAGCTGGCGGCTGCTTCTGGGAGCTGTGCAGAGCTAGGGCAGGCAGGCAGCCTGCCTTAACCCCGGGCCCCCGCTGCGCCGCTGATTGGACTTTTAACGGCCCAGTTGGTGGTGCTGACCAGAGTCGCCAGGGTCCCTTTTCGACTGGGTGTTCTGGTCAAAAACCGGACACCTGGCAACCCTTGTGCTGAGAGCTATTGAACCAAACTGTAAATCCTGTATATAATGGAAATCACTTCAAGCCAGGGGGTGCAGAGCACCCCTCGTTCCCGAACCTATCCATGAAATAGTCTCATCCTGTCTCCAGGACCTCATATTCACCTCTCCATTCCATTCCTCCATACTTGGCAATATCCCTACAAATTAATAAAAAAGAACAAAAAACATTTCTTCTTGTAGAGAATACAGTTCAGGGTCATACAGTAGTAGCATTATGGATAGCTTCAGGTACTTGTTTAGCAGGACATAGTCAACTTAAAAATCACATTTGCCTGACTTTTTTATTTTAATCTACTATTGTTAGGCCATGAAGTCAGTTGTGTTACTACAACTAAAAGGCATTGGAAAAAATCAATATTTTTTCTATTTGTTCACCTGGTGCACTGGATAGCACTTTGTGTCTAGTCCATTTTCACTGTTTCCCCTGTTTGAGGGGGTCTTTCACAAAGAAACTGGGGAGAGAAAAACATGTTTAAAAAGGAAAAAAAAAGTGATTTTAAGACCACAAAACTGGCTAGAGAATGGTGAGGTGGGATAGAATCTGAAACTACTTTTAACTTTTTTTTCTTAATTGACTGGATTTCAAATTGATGTCCCTTTATTATTGAACAAACAAAACAAAAAACATTATAGAACAACTGGCCCATGGGGAAAGTATTCTTTCAAATTCCCCTGGGTCAGTGGTTGGCTTATATCCTCAAGAATGAGAGATTATATCCCTTATAAATTCTGTATAGTATAATATTACCATCGATGTTCTCACAAACAGAAAAATCTATTACAATTTTTTTTTAATCCAGCTAAGCTTTAGGCTTCAATGCTATAAGACATGTGGCTAGTGAGACTGGAAGACAAAGTGAGTTAGACAACTGAGTTTGCCAGCAGAAGAAGGCAGGGAGGTAGTTTTTTCTTCAACTTGCTGGTACTCCACAAGGAAGAACCTGCTTATGTGAGGAAAACAGCATGTCAACAACACCACTGCTAGCTCTTCTTCTGCCTGCACCAGTGGGGACCTGGCCAGACAGGCATCCTGACCCTGGAGTCTTCTACCCAGAACCTGGTCTTGACTTGTTGGGAAGGTGGCCTGCATGTCAAAGAAAGCCAGGCAGGGGAAAACATCTGGCATGAGAGCTGTTGGTTGGTGTAGTCCCTCAGAAAGCAGGTAAGAGAGCTGCAGAAGGAGGTGGCTCATCTGTGTAGCATCTGGGAGCATAAGGACTTCATTGACAGGATGCACATGAGACATCTGGGACAGAGAATACTAACCAACTAGAGAAGACTACAGTGGCACCAGAGGAAGAAGAACTGGCTGCTTTGCCGGGAGGAGACTGGCTGCCACTTCAGGCAGTAGATGGTGCTCCACCACCATCCGGTTGCCCATTGTGACAGATTTTTGTTACCAATTTGCCTGAAGGCATCAGTTGATTAGGCTGATGCTTCAGGATCTTTTTAGGGAGGAGATGATGAAGCACATCAAGGGTCTAAGTTTTAAAGCTTTATTAATAAAATAATAAAATACAGCAGAGAGTGCTGGGAACGCTTCCACGTCACTCAGGGGAAGAAAGAAAGCATTGGAGCCCCAAGTCCTAACTCAATTTTATACTTACACATGCGCTACCCAAGACTAGCCAGGCCTGCATGGAATGTAAGAAGAAGAGGGGGAAGGGTGGACGGGAGTTCTTGCCCTGGACCCAGTTCATCCGGGGAATCTGCTGTAATTTCCAAATTGCTCCAGCTCTTGGCAGGGTTTTTAAGTTCTGGTGTAATGGGGCGAGACTCACCCCTGCGGCGCCTCCTATCGGTCATCCTGGGAATTAGCTCTTTTGACCCAGAGTACACTCTGCAGGCTGGTGCCTTGCTGCTGCTGGCTCCTGTGTCCCTTGCAGACCTGGTGCCCCTTGTTCTTGGGTACTGCCCCCTGGCAGTACACCCGCTCTCTGGGTCTCTCCACCCAGGGGAACCCCCGCCCACTATCCCCACCTTGCCTCAATGGCTACTGCCAGTCACCATCTAGCCCCCTTTCACTGGGGCTGACTGCAGTCTGTATAAGCCAATCATTACAGGGAAGGGGGGTTGGGACCAGCTGCCTCTGCCTACTCTGGGCTACACCCTAGTACTTTTCCGGCCTTTATCAAGGCCTGCAGCCTGGGGAGTTCCCAGGCTGGAGCTCCCGAGCTCCTCTAGCCTTTCCCCAGCCCTGCTCCACTCAGGTACCCTATTCAGCTCCCAGCAGCCAGGCCCTCCTCTCTCAGCAAGCTAGAGAGAGAATCTTTAAGCTCCCGCCTAGCAGCCCCTTTATAGGGCCAGCTGTGGCCTGATTGGGGGGTGGCCCAGCTGTGACTGCTTCACCAATCAGCCCAGGTTCGCTGCTTTACCAATCAGCCCAGGTTCGCTGCTTTGCCCTGCCACAGCCCTCTCCCAGGGTTGTTTTCAGCCCTTCAGGGCAGGAGCGGGTGACCACCCTGCTACACCTGGGTTCCTTTGGGGGTGTCATTGTCCAGGGCCCTTTGTGCCTGGTGCTTTTTGTACCAGTCCAAATTGGCTTGCTGTGGCCTTCTTGGCTGCCCAAAACACACTGGCTTTGGAGAATTGGTTTTCCCTTCTGTTGGCCTTCACCATCGCTGCCTCATTTGCTCTGTTTTTGCTGCCATTTTTGCAGCGCTGCTCCACGTAGTTCTTCTCTTCTCACAACTGGGCAGCTGTAAATTTCTTGTTTGTAAATTTCTTGTCGAGCCCATGACCTTGGGCCGGGGCCAGTGTCTTATCTTCACACGGAGCTAGCTGAAGTGCCAAGTTAATCCGTTCTCTAATTTTTTCTTCCTCCCCCCCTCTTTTGGCCTCTCGTACTCCTGCAAAGAAATTTTTCATTCCCCACTTACACACTTTTGACCCTCCCCAAAATGTTTTGCAATGCTTGCAACAGCATTAGCCACATACAGTGCTGATCTGCCTTCCCTGGGGACTCCCTGAGGGAGGGGACCATTGGGGTGTGACACCATCCACTGAGGTCAACAATCAGAAATGCTGTACTGGCAACAGGAGGAGAAGTGCAGACCCCAATATCTGAAAAGCAGGAGCCACCTGTCTCCAAGGGTCGGGGGCCACAACCTGCAAGAGAAGCAGATGTAGGGTAGTTGCAGTTGGGGACTCCCTTCTGAGAAGGATTGAACTTCCATCTGCTGACCTGACCAGATATCCTGGGAGGTTTGCTGTGAGCCTGCATCCAAGATGTTACAGAAAGGTTGCTGAGGCTCATCCAGACCTCTGACCACTACCCCATGCCGCTCATCCATGTAGGCACTAATGATACTGCCAGCTGTGACCCTAAGCATATAAGTAGTGACTACAGATCTCTCAGAGACAGTGAAGTAGTCAGGGGCCTAGATGGTGTTTTTGTCCATCCTTCCAGTTGAGGGTAAGACCCATTCAGGGACATATATATCCTGGAGATAAATGCATGACTGTGCATATGATGTCAACAGGAGGTCTTTGGCTTCCTCAACCATGGAATGAAGGAGGACTGCTAGGAGGAGACAGAGTCCACCTAACACAGAACGAGAAGAGCAACTTCATACACTCACTCAATGACCTAGTGAGGAGGGCTTTAAACCAGGTTCAAAGGGGATAGATGACAAAGGACCACAGGTAGGTATAAAAGAGCCTGACAGATGATTAAATGTTTGGGGGTGGGGTAGGGTGACCAGATGTCCCGATAAAATCAGGACTGTCCCGATTTTTAGGCGTTTGTCCCGCGTCCCGACTGATGTTTGGTCGGTACGCCATTTGTCCCAATATTTCGCACTCTTGTTTTTGTTTTGTTTTGTTCCACCGGTGGGACTCCGCTTTTTTTTGTTTTGCCCCTTGCTCTGCCAACGGGACCCCATTCCCCTCCCCCCCATCTGTCCTGATATGTTCTTCATCCCATCTGGTCACCCTAGGGTGGGGGAATGGTAAATTACAATACGGTATAGGAGCAACAAGTGAGAAATTAGTGGGGGAATCTTCTCAACTACTTAGATATCTATGCACAATTGCAAGGAATATGGGGAATAAACAAGAAGAATTGGAAGTCTTAGTACACATGCTAAATTATGACCTAACTGGCCTCACAGAGATTTGGTGGGATAAATTTAATGACTGGAATACTGGTATAGAAGGGTATAGATTGTTCAGGAAGTCTGGGCAGGGAAAAAATCGAGGAGGTGTTGCATTGTACATAAAGAACATATACACTTATTCTGAGATCCAAGAGGAGGTAAGAAGCAGATCAGCTGAAGGTGTCTGAGTGAAGATAACATGCAGAAAAAATAGGGCCAAAGTCATGGTAGGGATCTATACTAGACCACCAAATCAGGAGGAGGCGGTAGAAGAGGAATTTCTAGAACAAATAACAGAACTATCCCAAACACAAGACCTGGTAGTAACGGGGGACTTTAACTATCCAGACATCTGCTGGAAAAGTCATACAGCAAAATAAAAAATTTCCAATCAATTATTGGAATGTGTTGGGGACAACTTCTTATTTCAGAGGGAGGAAGAACAAATCAGGGGGATACATGGAATAAATGTTTTCATTAATATGCCCAGTTATTTCTCCAGACTGAATACAGATTATTTTGTACTCGATAACATTTCTGAGTAGTTTGACTATTATCCTTCAGTGTATGTTATTTGAATTTCATCTGCCATCAGACTGACCATTCACCTAGCTCTGTTAATTCCTTTATTAATATTTGGTTAATTTACATAATTTTGTGTCATTTGAAAAATTTGCTGTCTCATTATTTACCCTTTTCCAGATCATTGATAATTATATTAACTATAATTTATAGTACTGATGTTTGGGGGCACCTCTTGGTTAAATTTTTGCAATGTTGAAGATTGTCTATTCCCAGTATTTGTTTTATGGATTTTAATCACTTTTTAATTCATGTAAAAAGCAACAGAGGGTCCTGTGGCACCTTTGAGACTAACAGAAGTACTGGGAGCATAAACTTTCGTGGGTAAGAACCTCACTTCTTCAGATGCAAGTAATGGAAATCTCCAGAGGCAGGTATATATCAGTGTGGAGATAACGAGGTTAGTTCAATCAGGGAGGGTGAGGTGCTCTGCTAGCAGTTGAGGTGTGAACACCAAGGGAGGAGAAACTGTTTCTGTAGTTGGATAGCCATTCACAGTCTTTGTTTAATCCTGATCTGATGGTGTCAAATTTGCAAATGAACTGGAGCTCAGCAGTTTCTCTTTGGAGTCTGGTCCTGAAGTTTTTTTGCTGTATCTACACCAGCAACACCATCACTGGACCTAACCAGATCAGCTACAACATCACCGGCTCATTCACCTGCACGTCCACCAATGTTATATATGCCACCATGTGCCAGCAATGCCCCTCTGCTATGTACATTGGCCAAACTGGACAGTCACTACGCAAGAGGATAAATGGACACAAGTCAGATATCAGGAATGGCAATATACAAAAACCTGTAGGAGAACACTTCAACCTCCCTGGCCACACAATAGCAGATGTAAAGGTAGCCATCTTACAGCAAAAAAACTTCAGGACCAGACTCCAAAGAGAAACTGCTGAGCTCCAGTTCATTTGCAAATTTGACACCATCAGATCAGGATTAAACAAAGACTGTGAATGGCTATCCAACTACAGAAACAGTTTCTCCTCCCTTGGTGTTCACACCTCAACTGCTAGCAGAGCACCTCACCCTCCCTGATTGAACTAACCTCGTTATCTCCACACTGATATATACCTGCCTCTGGAGATTTCCATTACTTGCATCTGAAGAAGTGAGGTTCTTACCCACGAAAGCTTATGCTCCCAGTACTTCTGTTAGTCTCAAAGGTGCCACAGGACCCTCTGTTGCTTTTTACAGATTCAGACTAACACGGCTACCCCTCTGATACTTTTTAATTCATGACAGTATTTCACTTTCTGACTTCTTACTTTGCTTGATAATCTCTTGTGAGTGACTTTGTTAAAGGCTTTTGAAAAGTCTAAATAAGTTACATACAAAAATGCTAAAATAAAGTTATTTAGATTGCAAAGTCAAGCCTTTGAAAGAAATTCTAGAATTAAGATTGCATGCAATCTTAATTCTGCCCACTAGTGCATATGTATTATGATAGTCTTTCCATGACCATATATTATGTTTCCACAGAACCTGTGTCTCATTCAGTTGGAGGCAGTGTTCAGTGACTGAGTTAGGTGTTCAACATTCCCTTTTATCTTCATTGGTTAATATATAGCCTCACACCTTATTTACTGCACACCATCCAAATTCTACAATGAATTAATTTCCTCATGGTGCTCATTACTGTAATACAGTATCTGAATGCCTCATAAACATTAAAGAATTTATATTCACAACATCCGAGGGAGCCAAGAGATTATTGTTATCCTCATTTTACAGATGGAGAAACTGAGACTAAGAGTTGTGTCTGAGATCAGACAGAAAGTCAGTGTCAAGATGAGAATTCCGGATCTCCTGAATCCCAACCTTGTGCTCATTCCTCCAGATCTCATTGCCTTATTGCCTGTGGTACTAAGTAGCCCGAGCTCCCATTGACTTCAGTTATAGTTGTGAGTGCTCAGTAGCATTTCTGAAAGTATCTCAAGCACCTAGAAATATTAAGAACACATTTAATGGCCACCTGTCAAAATTTGGTTTAAGTAACTTGTCCAGCATCATAAAGGACATTTGTGGCAGAAGCAGGGTGAGAACTCAGTTCTTCTGTGTGTGTCATTAAACCAGACTTAACCATAAACCCATCCTTTCTCTTCTTATCGTACTCATTCTTCAGACACTTTCAACTTCTAGAGCAAATGTGGCAGGATTCCTACAAAGAACAACAATATGCAACCATCCTGATTCATCTCCTGAGCACACTGAAACAGCAGGTTAACAATGAATGAGTAGCCCCCTTTTATAGATAGCATACCTAAGAACAAACATACAGCAGGTTCTTTCTGAAAGGCAGCATGGCTATGTGGATGAGAGTCATACCAACAATCTGCTATATTAGACATCTATATTCTGCTCCCAGCTTCTGTGAATGCTCAGTGTGGCATAAGCCTACACTGGTCCACAGGCTGACTGAGGGGAACCAGACTTGACTCTCTCTCTCTCCCACTGCTACAAAGTTGCTCACAGCAGCTGGGTTGAATTTCTGCACCCTGGGGTTCCCAGTATGATGCAGCTATTGTAGCTGTGTAGTCTGGGCTTACAATGTTCAGGGTTTTTGGCATGCTGACAAAATGAAATTTTAAAAACGTAGGACACAGTAAAGAAATAGTGATTTTCAACAGCTTATAACTGCCAAATCTGAATAGAATGTCATGAGATGAACAAAAAGCACCTCTCTGGTCCCTGGGCTTTTCCCTTGTCAAAGATCAAAACCATGTCGCAAACAATGGAGGTAGTAGAGCTTCTCAGAAAAAGGCATGTATCACCAAGGAAAAATGTTTGCTTGTCTAAATGTAGGCATCCCTGTTAGTTCCTCCTATAATTATGTTACATACAAAAATTGTGAAACGAATGTTAACGTTGTGAAGTCAAGCACTCAAAAGATAGGAAATGCCAGTAATTAACTGAATGAACCAGGGTTCTAGAAAAATAGTCTGTGATCAAGTAATTAAAGATTATGCCATTATGCATATACACAAAGGGGCCAAATTAAAGTTCCATGGGCAACCTTAATTCTGGTATTTCCTAACTTCTGAATGCTTGATTTTGGAAGCTTTACTTTCTTTTAACCTCATTTTTTAAAAAAATATAATTTCTTTGGGCTTGATGTACATTTTCTGTAGAGTATCTGATCCACTCAAATAATCTCCTATATTTTACCATTTAAACATTGTTTATCTTGCCTTACTTCTTCCAGAGGTCTGCATGCTTTGTGGGTATCTAGTATGCTTCAGTAGCCTCCAAGCTGATGGTCTTAACTAAAGTCTTCTTTTTATTTTATTCCTCTGGCTCTCTCTTCTAGAGAGTTTAGTGTCACAAAGCTAGCGAAGAGGATACTGGAGAGGATGCTTGGAGTGCACTTTCACTTCTGCTGCTTCATGTATCTGGAACTCTCCTAACACCCTGGCTCAGAGCCAGGGAGCCACTTCTCTTTAAATCTCTTTTTAAAACCTTACTCTTTTTTTAGCTGAGGATTGACTCCTCTCAACATGTTTTGTGTTAACGTATTAAGGAAGTTTTTTTACAAATAAAATGTATTGCATGACCTGCAGCCATGTTACTTTGTGCTGTGCTCTTGTAAATAATAAACTCACAAGTTAGGCAGCGCTGGACTACTTCAGAACTTATGAAAAACCTACAAGGAACTCCAAGGTGCATCAGAAGGTAGCATTAGTAATTTAGTACTCTCTGAAACAGTATTGAAACAATATTCTAGCATTGTATATGGCACTCTTCAGATGAAATGTAAAACCTCAGTCCTGATCACTTCTGCTTATTAAAGATCCCACAGTATTATTTTTTGTGTGTGCAAAAGTAGGAAACAGGATATTAACAATGGCTACATTTCAAATTGTGTAATTACATCCCATCTCTCTAAATCCTCCCTGCAGTTCTATAAATATTTTTCACTTTCTGTTAACAGATGCAGTTTCATCCTTGAAATGGCTGTATTTCAATGGAAGATGTGATTCCTGTGGATAGTTTATGTTTCACTGTGACATAGTGGAGAAAGTTTGTGTAACCTGACTTCCAGCTACTGGAGTTAGGGAGGTCAGGAGCAAACAATAATTAAGAAGAAATAGGGCCACCCAGAGCTCAAGGTCTTCACATCCACTTGTTATTGTGATAGATTTTCTATTAAATCATTGGTTTTCTAACTGTAATCATGGTGGTTTAAAATCTCAAGAAATGCAGATTTTTTTTTTTCATTTCTTTGCACCAATTAACCATACAAGCTTCACTGACATGTACCACTGTGCATTCCTAAGCTTCTGCACAGGGAGACTAAACTACTTGCCTGCCTAAATGTTTGCCCTATAGGGATTCCTCATTGTCAGTTTCTGATATGCCTTCATCACGCTGATGGGTTTTCTCTTTGGGGATTATATTCGTGTGTGTTGGAATTTAATTGTTTTTAACACAGGCATTGTTACTTATCTACTCACTGTCCATTAAGCCAGGTTTCAGAGTGGTAGCCTTGTTAATTTGTATCAGCAGTTTGAAATGGGCCACCCTGATTACCACTACAAAAGTGATTTTTCCTCCTGTTGATAATAGCCCATTTCCACTTTAATTGAACTGTCTCATTAAATCTGACCACCCACTTGGTAAGGCAACTCTCATCTTTTCATGTACTGTGTGTATATATATATAAATATATATATATAGCTACTGTATATTCCACTCCATGCATCTGAAGAAGTGGGCTGTAGCCCACCAAAGCTTATGCTCAAATAGGGTTACCATACGTCCGGATTTTCCCGGACATGTCTGGCTTTTTGGGCTCCAAATCCCCTTCCGGGGGGAAATCCCAAAAAGCCGGACATGTCCGGGAAAATCGGGACATGGGGGCTGGCGGTCGGCCGGGCCGGGGGCTCGAGGCCGGTGGCCGACAGTCGGCCGGGCCAGGGGCTCGGAAGCCGGCAGTCGGCTGGGCCGGGCCGGGGGCTCGGAAGCTGGCGGTCGGCGGTGCCGGGCCGGCGGGGCCGGCGGGGCCGGGGGCCGGCGGTCGGTTGGGCCGGAGGATCGGGGGCCGGCGGTGCCGGGAGCTGGTGGGGCCGGGCCGGGGGCTCGGGAGCTGGGCCGGCGGTCAGCGGGGCCCGGCCGGGGGTGCTCGGCCGGGGGCCCGGGGGCCGGCGGTGCTGGGTGGGCCGGGGGTGCTCGGCCCGGGACGGGCAGTGCTGGGCGGGCTGACCCAGGCTGGAGACGCCGGGGCGGGCAGACTGGGCCGCGTCTCCTCCCCCCACACCCTCCTTACCTGCTTCAGGCTTCCCGCGAATCAAATATTCGCGGGAAGCAGGGGAGGGGGCGGAGACTTTGGGGAAGGGGCAGATGGGAGGCGGGGCCTAGGCCCCGTGGAGTGTCCTCCTTTTGGAGGCTTAAAATATGGTAACCCTAGCTCAAATAAATTTGTTAGTCTCTAAGGTGCCACAAGTACTCCTCCTTGCTTTTGTCCATTAAGCAGCATGCTTAAGCCTCACAGGTGCAGTGGCTCCTCCCAGGGGGCTGGGGGCGATGGAGCCGGGGTGGGTGGTACACGAGGAGAGCGGCTAGGCCACCACGTTTCCTGTCCTTCATGCCGGTATGAACCCGCGACTGCGGCATTGGCGAGAGGCGGCTACGCTGCTGCTGGCGGCCGGGAGCGGGGCACCGGCCCGGGCGGTGCGCTCCCCGCTACGCCCCTTTGACTACGAGATGTTGTTGCTGCAGCGGAGCCCTCGGAGCGGCTTCCTGCCCAGCGCCCATGTCTTCCCGGGCGGCCTGCTGGAGGCAGCCGACTTCTCCGCTGACTGGCTGGGGCTGCTGCCTGCTTTACCCCGCTGCGGGCTGGGCTCTGTGCGGCCGTCGCCGCCGGGCGGTAACCGAGCTCCGGTCTTTGCCACCGACCGGGCTGGCCTTGGCTCGCCGCTGCCGGGGGACGTGGCCTTCCGCATCTGCGCCATCCGGGAGACCTTCGAAGAGGCGGGCATCCTGCTGCTGGTGTCGGGCCCCGGCCCCTCCTCTGATCCCGGCCCGGCCCGCTTGCTGCCTCAGCACCACCTGCCGCCGGACCCGGAGCTCGCCGAGTGGCGGCGACGGGTGCAGCAGGACCCGGCCTGCTTCCTGCAGCTCTGCCGCTACCTGCGCTGCGTCCCCAACATTTGGGCGCTGCACGAGTGGGGCAACTGGCTGACTCCGGTGCCCAGGGCTGGCCGGGGCGACCGGCGTTACGACACTGCCTTCTACCTGTGCTGCCTTGAGGAACGGCCTCCGCACACGTCGCAGGACGAGCAGGAGGTGACAGGCTTCCAGGTAGGTTTCATCACCACGAACACCTCATATTTTTCCCTATACTTCCCTTACATCCCATGGAAACTATAGTCCTTGTACATCTTGTAACCTGCACCCTTGTGCAGCACCATTTGGAGTTGATCTGCCAGATTCCAGATGTCCATACACTTACTGACATTCTGAAACCTATTATATATTACATATTTTGTACAAGGTAGTAGATGATTAACCCATATACACCCACATGCCATGTGACTAGAAGGAGCTATTAGACTTCCAGAGGATAAATACATCAACCACAGAAGACCATCAAAAGGTGACCCACTTCTAGATCCCTGTATACTGGTGGCCCTAGTCCCTTGTTGGAGATAGACAGTCAGCCGTGTCCATGTTAGGTTTCTGTCCCTTTCTTCAGGGCTCTGTTTACTGTCTCCACAAAGAGAGAAACTTTTTTGTATGCTTTTCTAACACAAATAACACTCTGATAGGCGTTCAGACTGGGGTCTTCTGCTCTTGGTAGCTACTTGGTAAGGCCCTTTCCAACCCCAGAGGGCTCAAGAACTGCCTGCCACCTCCTGCTCTGTTCACTGGATGGTTAGTTAATCCTACCCTTTTATGGAACTGACTTCTTTATATTGTCCAGCTGAGAGTGTGGGCCAGTCATGAGGTGCTAATCAGCTGCTTCAGTTTCTTCCTAGAATCTGTCTCTGGGATTTTCTCTGGGGTGGGGAGTTGGTTGCTCCCTGAACTATTAAACGGGCAGATCCTCCTGTTATAATCACCCATCATACACCCACATTATGCAATATTAGAGGGATGTGACCCTTGATAGTCTATATGCTTGGGGATACTCTGGGGTGGTCTCAAGACAGAGATGGTTGTCTAATAATTGTGGTCCCTTGTACAAGTACACTACAATTTTTTGACACTACCAATGTTTCTTTGTCTCTGATAGAAACTACATACCATGAAACACAATCCAAAGTTTAAAACATCAGAGAACTTGTTTTGAACAAGTTAATATTTGATGATAAATATTTGTTTACTTTTTACCAATATCTCATCAGAAATGTATTGTGGATGTCATTCACAAGAACATGGAGGGAAAGGTGTGTCAGTAAAGGCCCATACACTATAGTCTTGATACATGAAACCAACATTTAGGTAATAATGGAAGAATTCCATGCATATAGAAAATATAACTGACATGAAGTTAACACTCTGTATCTGGTTTTTCTAATTTCTGAAAACTGAATGCTCTCCTTGGCTAAGAAGCAAGTGCTCTGAGGTAAATTTCCACTTAATAATGAAGGCATTTGTAGCAATTTTGTAGCTGAATTTGCTTTGACTTTTGCATTATTCAATGGAAGTCTTTATCATACCCTGAAAGCAGAGTTAATATCCCCTTTTAAAAACATCATTGAAGTCCAAATTTGGCACACTTACGTGTAGTCCTCAAGTGTCTTATGAATTTAAAAAAATCAACATTTTTGCAGAAGAAATATTTTAAAATGCTACCATTTTGAAACTGTGGTGTGTGTGTGTGGGATTTTTTTGGTGTGTGTATAACTCACCAGTACAGTTCCATTTCAATCTAAATCTGCGGGCAACACACTGAAAATTTTACCTCTTTTTGGAATCCAGAACGCTAATAGGGTCAACTGTTCAGATAAGATGTTATCGATCCCAGGGTTCACACAAGGCCTTCTTTGCCACTGCTAAGGGTTTCAGTAAGGTTTAAGCAATTGATAGAATTTCACCAAAAGAGCTCAAGAAGAAAATATTATTTCATGTTTGTCTTCCTTTTACAGTGGTCAACCCCTCCAGAAGCTATTGAACTCTTTAAGTCTCAAGAAATATGGTTTGCTCCACCTCAGTTCTATGAATTATGTAGGCTGTGCAACTTTACTTCACTTTGTGACCTGCATAGATTTGGTTCCGACCGTGCTTTAGAAGGGTGTGAACGTTGGATGCCTGTTGTTTTGGCTGCTTCAGATGGCTACATTCATCTGTTACCAGGTAAATTAACCAAGTGAAAGAGCTTTTATTACCATAAAAGAGCATTGGAAGGGATATAAACCCTCGAGCTTTGGGGCCAACTGACTACTAGGGAGAAAAAAGGCAGAACAATTTTTCCTTGAGAGTAGATTAGCCCATAATTGCCTATTGCAGGGTTTCTTTCTCTGAAGTAGTTGATATTGGCCATTCTTAGGATACTGGACTAGACAGACCACTGGTCTGATCAGTATGGTAATTTCTACATTTAATCAGATTGTCAGTAAGTGTTAACTCTCATACAGGGTATTGTGGGGGTCATTAATATTTTAATTTGTCATACTTTTCATGCTGAAGGGTACGATTATTTTATTTGTTTTTCATTTTTGTCTGCAGGATGAGTTAGAGCCCCATCCTACTGGCCTTATTTGGGCAATAGATCTGATCCTGCACTCCTTGCTAAGCAAGAGTTCCAAACATTGCAGTACCCCGAGTGATTATTAGCTAGTCCATCTTTTTAATATCTTTATCTTGCTGCTACCTGCCTATTTAAACATTTTAGTTTTTATCTTCTTTCCTCTCCTGTTGCTTTTTTTTTTTTTCCTTCTTCAAAAGGGCATAAATTGTATCTTTATGTTGCTATTTTCTCCTTCTTATATCTTTTTGGCTTTTTCTGGTCACCTCTCTAATTTTCTTATTTATTACAGTTGGTCTTTCTTCTGCCTCCTAATTTCCTTTCTATATTTTCATCATATTACACTTGCTCTCCATAAAAGGCTGGACAAGATCCTTCCACCAAGATCAGTTTTTAAACAAAACTGGGTAATCTGATCTGCTTTCTGTTCTTAGTCTGCTGCAACTTCTTGTGTAAAGTGGGAAAGTCACTTAATCTCTGCCTCATTTGTCCGTCTATAATATCTAATTACTTATGTCAAGGATGCACTGAGACCATATTCATTAGTGTACATGAGGTTCTTGGATATTTCTTTATTTGTATGTAATAAAAAAATAAATTCATTTTAGTATCTGGAAAAGCTGCCTTAGAACTTGAATGTTCCATTAGATTCCAGGTTTATTTCAACATCTGGAACCAGCAGTCTTGCATCACTGGTGGCTATTATGGAATTTCATGGCCATCTTGAAATTTGGGAAAGATTGGAAGCAATTTTCTTTTAAATCTGATTGTACTCTGAACTCCATTCCCACGCATTTTCAAATACTGATAATAAAGTAGCTTGTATCCTAAAAATTGCTAGATCACTGAAAAATAAAATTATTGAATTAAAACTTAATATTTTTCAGGAGATGAGCTGTATCCGAAAGATCCAGATTATACAGGAGAAAAGAAACTTTTTTTGTCAACAGATAAGAAGGTTGAAGAGCTAATGAAAGAAGACAGTACGCTTCACCGAGTTGTAATACAAAACCTTAACAATCTTAGTGTCCATGTTAATATCCAACCAAAATATAAACACATCAATCCACTAAAGATGGACTCTAATATAGTGGGAAGTAATGCAGATTGCAATAGCAGACTATAATATGTCATCTCTTTTAAATTCAGCCCTGGAGGATGAAGTCTTCATTTGCGAAAGAACAGGTTAGGTACATCATGGGTATCAACAGTACAAGCTTCTTTATGTTGCCATGCCAGTGTATCTCAAACAAGATCAGGAGAGGCTACTTTTGGTAAGAGGAGGGTTCAGACTTCATATATATTTAATGCTTTGAAACTGAACAAATGTGCCAGTTGTGATGTGGACACATGCCCACTGAGAACTTGATGTAAACTACCAACTTAATTCATGTTGTTCACCAAAGAGCCATTATATGGTAATGATATTTGGCCATTGCCAATTTATGTAATAAAAGTGGACTAATCTGTAACCCATGTCCCTTGAACAATTCAGTTTCCTTTTCTCATTGAGTACTGAAATATTCTTGTCGTACTCAGAATTTAGCTAGCTCTTCTATTCTGCTTCCAAAAGATATCTTTTAGATGACACTGTTAATGTGTCTAGAAATGTAATTGAAGGAGTTTTACATTGTATGACTGCATTTCCTACTCTCATCTTTGGGAATCTCCACATGTGTTCATTAAGTTAATTTATTTGCCAACATTATTTTGTTTTTAATTGTTTAATAAATGTTTATTTTCAATAGTTTTATTTGTATTACTTAAGGTGTACTGAGGGTTGAGAGATTTATTCCCTTTAAAATTTAAGTTTATTTCCAAATTAAGAACGAACTATCAAAGGACTGGTTTGACAGCAGTCATTCCCTTTATTTAGTACCATATTTACTTTAAGTGAAAGATTTCAACAACTTAAAAGATGAAAATACTGTTTACTGTATAGTTCTGAGAATACAGAAATTAATGTTACTGCATATATCAGTATGAACAACTGAAGAGGAAAATGTAGAGCCCTGAAAACATTACTGTCCTACCACAAACATCCCACGTTTGCTCCTTGGCTATTATACTGGTGGTATCTTGCCTTGCTATCTTTGTCTCGTGGTGTGGGAATACAGCTCACACAGCTCCCAAACTGTTGTTCATCTCTGCTACTTTTCTTTTACAAGTGGAGTTTTCAGAGCAAGACTCAGTGATATGAGATCTACATAAAGGTGCTGCATGTTATACATAGAAGGGAGAATAGAGGATAATTAGGGGCTAGACCGTAGATAGTAGAGCTCACCAGGTAACAACAGTTCCATTTCATGACAACTTTTGAGGTTTCAAATTTTGGTTTTGTTCTTCATTGGAACAAAACCAAAACTTTTTGAACAATTTCACCAACAGAATTGTTGAAACATCCATTTTCAGATCAAAAAGCTCAGATTTTCAAATTGTAAGTGACTGGGGAGTCCACCTGGGATGTCAGACCTTACTATCAAACTTAATCAAAATCAATAAATCTCTGTGAAACAGCATATATTGACAAAAAAAAGTTGAAACCACCTCTGCTAGACAACAAAAAGACAAGAAGAAGGCAAAAGTGGCAATTGGGAGATTTTGTGGGTTAGTATCTCATGTTATTTCAGCTCTTAACCACTGCAGTATTAGGAGAATGAGGGGTACAACATGCTTCTGTTCTGTGCGTACGTGGTCACTTAAATGCCCCAGCTTGAGCTTGTTTGCTAAACTTTTGTTTAGCCACTAAAAATGGCAAAAGTCTTTATAGCTAAATTTTCAGGCAGTGAACTAATAGCTGTTTAAAGAACAGGAGTACTTGTGGCACCTTAGAGACTAACAAATTTATTAGAGCATAAGCTTTCCTGGACTACAGCCCATTTCTTCGGATGCATAGCTGTTTGTTTTTACTAGCGTTATATTGAAAATATATCTGTAAAATAATGCAAAAATGCTGAAATGGTTAATTTTTATTACTTAGTTCTGTTACATATAGACTCCAAATAAACCTAAGTAAACAGAAAATGTCCATCTATCTAGCTGGTATTGCCTGGCAGTTTGTCATATAGGCATTGCAGTAAAAGTGACTTTTAAGGATAGGGTAAGGGCTTTATGGACTAGTTTGGGGACTGAGATCTGTGCACATAAGTTGGCATAAAAGAAGCTGACTGTCAGAGGGTGACACTGGCTCTTTAAGAGGAAGCAGGACCAGTGCACCTCTGTTGGGCTTAAAACAGGGCAGCTTGGGCCCTGGAGGGAGAGACCTTGTGGATGAGGGTTGTGTTAGAGCACAGACTGATTCAGTCAGGAAAAAGGCTGGTGAGAGCTGCCAGAGACCAGGGGGACTATGGAAGGTCCTGGAAGGAAGCTGGTATTGATTCCTGGGAGAAGGCTGGAGAGCAGCAAGAGACTGTTGCTTGCTGCCATCAAAGCTGGAAACTTGAAGCTCAGGGCTGGAGAACAGTGGAGGGGCTAACCTGTTGACACTCCATATTGGAGTGCTGGACTCAGGGAAACAATGAGAGAGGCAGAAGGAGTGAGGGATACTCTCTTGCTGAGGATGATCTCCCAGTAGAGAGGCAGTGGGAAGAGAGGTGTTCTACTATAGCTGGAAGGGCTGGGGTGGCTGTCCCGGCAGAGGGATAGAAGAGAACTGAGAAGGAGCCTAGGAGTGGTGGAAGATACTGGAGAATGGTATGGGAAGGACTCTCAGCAGAGAAGCTGGTTGAGTGTGCTTGCTGGGAAGAGTGGGGTTTTAAGGACTATTCACTGTGTGTGGGAAGTGAACTATGTTTAATACATAAGAACAGAAGAATGACTATACTGGGTCAGACCAAAGGTCCATCCAGCCCAGTATCCTGTCTACCCACAGTGGCCAATGCCAGGTGCCCCAGAGGGAGTGGACCAACAGTTAATGATCAAGCTATCTCTCTCCTGCCATCTATCTCCACCCTCTGACAAACAGAGGCTAGGGACACCATTCCTTACCATCCTGGCTAATAGCCATTAATGGACTTAACCTCCATGAATTTATCTAATTCTCTTTTAAACCCTGCTATAGTCCTGGCCTGCAGAACCTCCTCAGGCAAGGAGTTCTACAGGGTGACTGTGCGCTGTGTGCAGAAGAACTTCCTTTTATTTGTTTTAAACCTGCTGCCCATTAATTTCATTTGGTGGCCCCTAGTTCTTATATTATGGGAACAAGTAAATAACTTTTCCTTATTCACTTTCTCCACACCACTCATGATTTTATATACCTCTATCATATCCCGCCTTAGTCTCCTCTTTTCCAAGCTGAAAAGTCCTACCTTCTTTAATCTCTCCCATATGGGGCCTATTCCAAACCCCTAATAATTTTAGTTGCCCGTCTCTGAACCTTTTCTAATGCCAGTATATCTTTTTTGAGATGAGACCACATCTGTACGCAGTATTCAAGATGTGGGCGTATCCATGTATTTATATAAGGGCAATAAGATTCTCTCTCTCCTTTTTAATGATTCCTAACATCCTGTTAGCTTTTTTGACTGCTATGAACGTCTTCAGAGAACTATCCACGATGACTCCAAGATCTCTTTCCTGATTAGTTGTAGCTAAATTAGCCCCCATCATATTGTATGTATAGTTGGGGTTATTTTTTCCAATGTGCATTATTTTACATTTATCCACATGAAATTTCATTTGCCATTTTGTTGCCCAATCACTTAATTTTTTAATTTTTTTTGAAGTTCTTCACAGTCTGCTTTGGTCCTATCTTGAGCAGTTTAGTATCGTCTGCAAACTTTGCCACTTCACTGTTTACCCCTTTCTCCAGATAATTTATGAATAAGTTGAATAGGATTGGTCCTAGGACTGACCCTTGGGGAATACCACTAGTTACCCCTCTCCATTCTGAAAATTTACCATTTATTCCTACCCTTTGTTCCCTGTCTTTTAACCAGTTCTCAATCCATGAAAGGATCTTCCCTCTTATCCCATGACATCTTAATTTACGTAGGACCTTTGATGAGAGACCTTATCAAAGGCTTTCTGGAAATCTAAGTAGACTATGTCCACTGGATCCCCCTTGCCAACATGGTTGTTTGACCCTTTCAAAGAACTCTAATAGATTAGTAAGACATGATTTCCCTTTACATGTTGACTTTTGCCCAACAATTTATGTTCTTGTATGTGTCTGACAATTTTATTCTTTACTATTGTTTCAACTAATTTGCCCGGTACTGACGTTAGACTTACTGGTCTGTAATTTCCAGGTTCACCTCTAGAGCCCTTTTAATATTGGCGTTCCATTAGTTATCTTCCAGACATTGGGTATAGAAGCTGATTTAAAGGACTGGTTACAAACCATAGTTAATAGTTCCACAATTTCACATTTGAGTTCTTTCAGAATTCTTGGGTGAATGCCATCTGGCCTGGTGACGCGTTACTGTTAAGTTTATCAATTAATTCCAAAACCTCCTCTAGTGACACTTAAATCTGTGACGATTCCTCAGATTTGTCACCTAGAAAGGATGGCTCAGGTTCGAGAATCTCCCTAACATCCTCAGCCGCGAAGACTCAAGCAAAGCATTCATTTAGTTTCTCCACAATGACTTTATTGTCTTTAAGTGCTCCTTTTGTATCTCGATTGTCCAGGGGCCCCACTGGTTGTTTAGCAGGCTTCCTGCTTCTGATGTACTTAAAAAACATTTTATTATCTTTTGAGTTTTTGGCTATCTGTTCTTCAAACTCCTTTTTGTTTTTTCTTATTACATTTTTACACTTAATTTGGCAGTATTTATGCTCCTTTCTATTTACCTCACTAGGATTTGACTTCCACTTTTTGTTGGGGATTATATGAGCTATGTTTTGGTAATAAAATATCTTCAAGGAGAAGCATTATGAAGGCAAGAGAGCTGTCATGGAATTATTGGGGAGTCTGAAAGGGGGAAAATAAGGAAGGTGTGCTAGATTTTTCACTGGTGGGGCCACGGTAGCATACATCCATATAAGTGATGGAGTCAGAGAGGAGGGTTAGGGGCTTAATGTAATAAGATTACAGAAGTAGGTTAATTGTAAAGGGCATTAGATAAGCACAAGAAGCTTGTATTTGAAGTGGAAGAGGGTGAAAGCAGTGAGGGACTCTGAGTTGGGGAGTTGACACTGAGAATGATGAACCAATAATTTAGCATTTGAGGGGAATTAGGTGAGTGCTAAGAAGATGAGAGAATTTAAAAGTCTTTATACTACAACTGATCAGCTTCAGCATGAGACCTTCACCACTTCCATATTATCTGGCTCCCTTTACTTCACTTATTGCAGTTCACCTGTATATTAAAATGAGCCGTGAGAAGAAATGCAGCAAAAATGACATGCAGGGGATTTCCTCACTGATTGTGGAAGACAGTACAGCATTACATAATACTCCTTTACTCTTTTGCACTGCTACTGTCTCCAAAATCTATTTTTTCAAGGTTTTTTTTTTGTATTAGTTTGTTACTGATGTCTCTTCCTTATCTGTTCTTCGATTTTTACCTCTTTGAGTGAGGTATCTTTTTCTGTAAAACACTTTTGAAATCAAAGATTATTAAACAATTTAAAAGGGAAATTTAAATTCAAGTAAGGTTCATTTCCCTTGTAGAAAGATAAACTACAAACAAATTCTTATTACATGAGAGCATGTTCAGTTGAAAATATTCAAGAAATATCTTTTCCTTCTCATAAAAATGACACTGAGTTTTAAGACACGGGATCACCTGCCAGTAACATTTTAAATCTTAAGTGAGTAGTTTCCATTTTTACTCATGTCTGTATGATCTGATGTGTATGTTCCTGTTACACACTAATATAAGCAAAAGCAATCCAGCAGGGTGAATCTTCCAGGCCAAAAAAGAGGAAAATTTGAAATAAAGCTAGAAAGCTTTAGGTATACAAAATAAGGCAATGTCAGAAGAAAATTTTAAGTGAGTTAGATACCATTTGCACACTATTTCTATGGGAGACTAAATTGTTATAAAATACTAATGACTGAATGAAAATCAGTGGTGGAAAAATGTGAGAGACTAGATTCTTGCTGTAGGGTGGAGCATGGAGATCAGAGTAAAATATCAATTCCTTTATATAAAAGAGGAAAAATGGTAAGAGTTGTCTCCACTACCTAGCTCAGGGGCGGGCAAACTTTTTGGCCTGAGAGCTGCATCGGGTTTTGGAAATTGTATGGAGGGCCAGTTAGGGGAAGGAGGTGTGGGCCAGCCCGCACCCCTTATCCGCTTCTCACCCTGATGCGCCCCCACCTCCCCCCGGGACTCCTGTCCCATCCAACCCACCCTGTTCCCTGATTGCCCCCTGGGATCCCTGCCCATCCACTCCCTCTTTTCCCTGTCCCCTGACTGCCGCCCGCCACCCAATCCAACCCAACCCCTCTCTCCTTCCTGACTGCCCCCCCCCGGGACCCCTTTCCCCATTCAACCCCCCGTTCCCCGCCCTCTGACTGCCCCGCCCGCTGACCACCCCTCCCCGAACTCCCCTGTCCTCTATTCAATGCCCCCCCGCTCCCTGTCCCCTTACCACGCTACCTGGAGCACCGGTGGTTGGTGGTGTTACAGCCATGCTGCGCAGCACAGAGCACCAGGTCAGGCCGGGCTCTGTAGCTGCGCTGTCCCAGGAGCTTGCAGCCCGCCGCCTAGAGCATTGCGCTGGGGTGGCAGGGTGCACCGAGGCTGTGGGGGAGGGGGAACAGCAGGGTAGGAGCTCAGGGGGTAGCCTCCCGGGGCAGGAACCCAGGGGCCGGGCAGGAGGGTCCTGCGGGCTGGGTGTGGCCCAGGGGCAGGGGTGGCTCCAGGCATCAGCGCAGCAAATGCGTGCCTGGGGCGGCAAGACAGGCGGTCGCTGTGAGGGCGGCAGGCAGGTGGCTTTCGGTGGCATGCCTGCGGGAGGACTGCTGGTCCTGCGGCTTTGGTGGCGGGGACGCTGATGGCGCGGAACTGGCGGACCTCCCGCAGGCATGCCGCCGAATCCGCGTGACCAGCGGACCTCCTGCAGGCGCGCCGCTGAAAGCCGCCTGCCTGCTGTGCTTGGGGCGGCAAAAAACATAGAGCTGCCCCTGCCCACAGGCCAGAGTTTGCCCACCTCTGACCGACCTGCTCTGAGACTGATTTTTGTTGACCCTCCAGACTTGTTGGAATTGGAAGAAATTAAGACAGTTTAATTAGAGTAAAACAAAATATAGATGTTTTTAAAAATAATCATGTTTGCCCCTCACACACATACAAGGTTAATGTATGTGAACTAAATATACTATGCATTTAAACACAAATACAATTTGCAGAGGTAGTGTTGTTATAAAGATTTAATCAGCCTGAGTGGAGGATGCTGATAAATGGGTTATCTCAAAGAAGCAGCAAGAAGACCACACCTTCCTGTATTGTGTAAGAGACACATAAAATGCAATTTTAGAAATGTTTTAGTGAATTGACAGGAATTCAATTGGTAATGCTTCTCCTAGGCCTGCAGTATAGTTGGAGCTGGCTTGGTTATGCCAGATCAATTACATGTGCCTTAGAGCCAGCTGTAAAAAAAACTAAATAAAAATGATCAGAGCAAGTTTTCTATACCAAAACTAAAATGTTCTCTTAAGCCTGGCCAGAGCTAAAAGCTCAGGTTCCTCTCAGTGGGAAAAGGGGATTCTCCTTCCCTATAGGACTCAGTGATCTCTTCTAGCCCGAGGCTGTGGAGACGTATTGGTGTAGCCAGAGAAGCTATGCTCCATGAGAGTGATGAGGGCTTGTCTACACTACCGTGTGGGATTGATCTAAGATACGCAACTTCAGCTACGTGAATAGCCTAGCTGAAGTCGATGTACTTAGATCTGGTAAGTTGACAGCTGATGCACTCCCATCGACTCCGCCTGTGCTTTTTGTTCTGCTGGAGTACCGGAGTCAAGGGGAGAGCGCTCAGCAGATGATTTTTGTGTCTATACTAGACCCTGCTGAATCGATCCCTGCAGAAGCAAGAATAATTGGGGAACAGGGCAAATGCAAGGAGGGGCCATTTTTGTGTCTGGTTCCTTTAGTATAGCAAGATTGTGGCAGCCGTTTGGAGCGTTAGACAAGGCCAAAAGAACAAGTAACATTATCCTACACCTTCCTCGCGCCCTTCCCCTTCTCCTGCCTCTCATCGCCCCCTCTCCCGCCTTCTCCAACAGCGCCCTGGACCCTCCCCCCTCCTGAGCTGCCAGGGAGAATACAGTTGGAATCCTGCGCGTGCATGGCGCACCTAAGCAGAGACAGTTTGGCGCCTTTACAGTACGGGGGTGGGGGGCAACAGGGCTGGGGAAGATGCTGTGCAGGCGCTTCAGACTGGCGTACCCGCGTGAGGTAGAGAGCTCAGGGTTAGCATGTGCTCGTGTAGCGCTCTCACTGCGCAAGCGCGGGGCGAGGAACGGGGCGGGAGGAAGAGCCTTACCAGTATCGCTTCACCATGCGCAGGCGCAGTAGAGATGCGCATGGTGGGAGTTGCGCAGGCGCCGAAGGGAGGACTGTCCTCGGTGGTTAGCGCCTCTAGCCGTTCAGGCTGTGTAGGTGGCAAGGCTAAGCGTGGGAATAGGCTCTTCTAGAAGCTTCTGAGAGAAGTGTGAGGGCGGCTGTTAGCAGTAGGCGGTCCGCCGACGGGGACCTTCGTGGAGTGGGGATTGTGACGGAGGGTGAGGGCTGTTAAGTGGGTGAGAGCTGGTGGTGGGGGAAAGGATGTGGCTTCCCTCTGAGAAAACTCAAAAGAGCAACAGAGGAATAAAAGCGGGAGATGGGGGGGGGGGGAATAGTTTTCTTAATGCTCTTAAAGTATTTTTTTTCTATCCCCAGTGGGTTGTTAACACTAGAGCCCCCTTTATTTTCTTCTCCTTTCTCCAGGGATCTGCGTTAACCCTGACAGAAGGGGGAGGAGAGTTGTGTGCTTTTCTTATACACGTGAGTCTCAAGCTAGGGATGTGTGAATGGTGGGTAGGGGCGTGCCGGGTGTATGTCTTTCCCAGTATTGTGTGTGTGTGTGTGTGTGTGGGGGGGGGATTCATGGGGAAGTTGCACCATCCCCCCCCATGTATATTTTTCATATATTAAGGTGAATGTGGGATTTAGACAAATCCTCATTCTCCCAAACATTTTATCCCCAATATCAAGAAGGGGGGTGGGTCCCCTCATCAGTCACACATATTTTAGCCATAACATTGATGAAGGGGGTGGGAAGCCCCACATATTCCTTCTGTGTTTTATTTCTGATATGGAGGGGTGTATATGTGTGTGTGTGTGTTTTTTAAGTGCTCTTGCACATTTATCACTAAATTGAGAGATGATAGGAAGTCACTTCCTCCATAATATGATCCCCCAAACTAGAGTGTGTATGATGGGAGCATTAGGCTGAAAGAGAGTTGTCACATTTCTTGTGATAAGATAGCTATAGAGATGGCATCACTTTGTAATTGTTGAAATATGCCCTTTCTGTCTAGATTTCTAGTTCAGGCTCTTTATTAAATTCAGCTTTTTTTTTTTTTTTTTTTTCTTTATCAGCTTTTTTTCTTTTGGCCTCATTTTCACTCTGAAATGTCAATTTTCAGCCCTCTATCCTCCTCTGCTTCCCCATGATTGGGCTCCCTTTAAAATATTTATAGGATTTTGTCAGCTTGATTTTTAGTTAAAGAGTTGAAAGTTGTTTCTGATATCCCATCAGCCCTTACATATTCCCCTGCCACTTTTTTTGGTTTTATAATCACATTTTCTTATTTTTAATTTTTTCTCTCCCTGATTGCTGTATGAAAGGAACACTGAAACAAGAGAAAAATGACAGATTACATATAAAAAATAACAAAAGTTACTAGACAAAGGCTGTCAGATGAACAAAAACTAGAAAAAATAGTATTTTACTGTAATATTTTAATTTATAGTTTTCTTAGGTGTTAAGCAATTTTCAGACACTTGTGATTTTTAAGTTGATGGTATACCTTTAAACATTGTGTGTCTCTGTAGCTGGAGTTAATGCACTTTGTAAATTTTCACTGTACCTTCAGAGATAAAACTCATCTTTCCTTGTCCATTGTTTTATTTTTTATTAGAGACGTGGAGGAGAGGATCTTTCTTGTTGTTTTATATCCTTTTTTCATTCTTTTATATCTATGAATCTTCACTAAGGGAGCTTTTTTTTTTTCCTTTTTAAGACTGGAGTGAGAACTGTAGTTCAGTGTGTCAGTCACTGGATCATGTGACTGAGCTCTGACCACTTGACCATTTTGCCCCAAATTTCTGTTTCTAGGAAAGGCTATTAACTGAACTCTTTTGTTGTTTCAGAGATCCGTTCATTAAGAGAAAAAGTGAGTAAAAATATATCTTCATAAACACAAATACTAACTCTACTATAATACTTAAATTTCTTGCAAGATTTTTGGAAAATTCAGCGCTAGTAATTTGCTAACTTTACTAGTGCAGATACAGTACACATTTTTGTTTGAATATCTAGCATGAGCAACTGTTCACTGAAAAAATAGAAGTTTTGGGGTGAGGTAGGGGTGAAAAATACAGGATGGAAAAATGTGTTATTTCATTCCTGTGCATAATTTAACCCCCTGATAGGACTTTAAAGTATAAATTAAAACTGAATACAAACAGTTAAAGCTTAATTATCTTGTTGTTCACCATATGTTATCTATTTTTTCACCCATTGATCTCAAAATGATTTACAAAGTGGAGGAAACATCACTTTTTACAGATAGGTAACTTGAAAAAAGGGTGATGGTGTGATTTCCCCCCCCAGAGGTACTGAGCATCTACAGCTCCCATTAAGTGAGTGGGAGCTGTGTGTGTTCTGTTTGCACTTCTGAAAATCAGAATATAAATGACTTGTCCAAGTTTGCAGAGAGACTTTCAAGGCCAAAAGGGATCATTATGACCATCTAGTCTGACTTCCTGCATAATGCAGGCAATAGGAATGCAGTCAGGTTTTCACTCCTGGATCCTGTTAAGATCAAATGGGAATGTACCATTTACTTCAGTGAGGACAGTATTTCACCCCAGATGGCTTCTTGCCTAGTCCCATGATCAGTTAACTCATCTTCAACTGCCCTGTGTTTAGGCAGAGTTTTCCTCTGGAGTTTTGATATAGAAGTGTAAGATATGTGATCAAAATAAGTTATGTATTCCAGATATTCCAACTGCACTAAACAAATATTTTATATGAATGTGGTTATGTGTTGGGTAGTTAATCTCAATTAGGCTTCAAATTAAGTCTCATTAAGAAAAAATGGTTTACTTAGTGAAGGCTGTATTTGCAAATATAATAGCTAGATAGATATCTTTAAAAATACTGTCAATTAAGTGAGTCTTTTTTAAATCTGTAGGCTTTTTAGATATGGTTAGTATCACTGCAATTTTAGCTTCAACATTTATAAGATTTCTATAAAATTGATAGTTAAACACTTTTGTCTCATTTCAGCATTGCAGAAGAGGACTTCAATAGATGAAAATGATTGAAGTCTTGATATTGAAGGTATATTGATTTTGTTTTAAAATAAATCTAAGTTTTGTAAAGATAAGAGCATACTTCTGCGGGAGCATGGCTACTATGAAGATGGTGGGAAGTGGGAATTATTACGGAGGTGCTGGAATTCCACAGGTTACTTGTGATCTATGGAGATTTCAGAAGATCTGTATGTGTTAATTATTGAATCCACTGCCTGTGCCCCAGGGTGGGAAAAGGCAACCTCTCGTGGTGGAAACTCTAAGAATAGGCACTCATGACATTTCCTGCTCCCTGTGTAAGTGAGGCCCATAATATTATAAACTGATTGTTTGTCTTTATGCATGGTTTAGAGTACTTTCAAAAAATTTACAAAGGTTTACCACCCCACTTTACCTCAGTGATTCTCCACCTAGGTTAATATAATTTAGTAAGGCTGCTTTAAGTGGGAACTTCTGAATACCAGAAAAATCGAACTATGAATACAGAAAGAAAACAAAGGATAGAAGGAAAAAGTGGACAGAAATTTTGTGGTTCTGACAAAACTGAACATTTCCACTTGAAGAGCTCAGTTCCAATTGCCTGCTCTTTTTGTTTCATCCCCAAAATGTAGTAATTAGGATTCTCCATAAATTATTCTTGAGCCGAGGAGGGAACTAACACAAATTGTGGTTTGATTCAAGGAAGGGCAGGTGTGATGTGTTCTAGGTATACCCTGTATTTAGGAGATGGTTGGAGGAGAATGTTGTCTGTTGTGAAACTATGAAATGTGTCCTAACTCCCAGGACTCAAGGCTAATTTTTTTGTGTTGGAAGATAGTTGCTTCTAAACCCATAATTTTAGTCTCCAGCTCCAAATCTTTGGTCATTACCTAGACAGTTTTTAACAGAACTCAATAATATTCTTGTGATTTAACTTACGTCGTTTAAAAATAATTAAACTGACAATATAGGATTTTCTTATGCCCAGCATCAATATGATGTACATTTTCTAAATATTTTAAATGTACAATAGTGAACTAAAACTAACGTTTCCTTTTATTGTAAATACTCTGTTAAAAATCCATCCTGTGCTCCCTCACTAGAGACAACTGTCCTTTTTCTTCACTGTTAGTAGTCCTTTCCTCATCCCTCCCCACATACATGGTGTTAACTTCCTCCTGCAGTGCAGTCAGCAAACACTGTTCCCATCCTACTTTCTCAGCCAGACCATCCCTGGTGTTTACCAAGTATTTCTCTGCTTGATGGCCAACAAATTTCAGTGGGTTTCTTTTATCTTGGTGGTAAATGAGAATTTACTGCTGGGCTGGGACCTTTGATCCCTTATTTAGTTGAACCTTTTAACTTAATTACCCTTCTCTGGAAACAGGCAGAGCATAGGCAACACTTCTGCCTATCTTTGCTCCCAGTGGAAAGATGGATAAAGAAAAGAGAAGCAAGCACAGAAAAAGATGTTCCAGTTATTCTACCATGCTTAAATAAATAAATTTAATGGAGATAGGATATCTCCTAGAACTGGAAGGGACCTTGAAAGGTCATTGAGTCGAGCCCCCTGCCTTCACTAGCAGGACCAAGTACTGATTTTGCCCCAGATCCCTAAGTGGCCCCCTCAAAGATTGAACTCACAACCCTGGGTTTAGCAGGCCAATGCTCAAACCACTGAGCTATCCCTCTCCCCCCTCAGTCCTGCATAGAAGGGCAGAACAGTTAAGCTTGCTTTTCTAGCTGCAGGAGCAGGATAAATCTTCATGCTCATGAGGGAGGCAAGAAACAGTGTAAAAGGGACTTGACTCATATTTATCATCTGGCCTTGTGTCTTTATTAGAATTGTCTCTGCATGATCATGCAGAAAGAAAGCTTATGTTTTATAAATGCAGAAAACAGGCTTAAATTCTAATTTCCCAGGCCATAGAACATTCTAAAAATAATTCCTAGCCAATATCTTTTAGAATAACATCTTGTCTTGATTTTAAAATTGTCAGTGATGGAGAATCCACTGTGACCTTTGATAATTTGTTCCAAAGGTTAATTACTGTCACTGTTAAAAATTTACACCGTATTTCCTGTCTGAGTTTGTCTAGCTTCAACTTCCGGTCATTAGATTGTGTTACACCTTTCTTTCCTAGAGTAAAGAGCCAATTATTAAATATTTGTTCCCTATATACCAATTTATAGATTGTAATCAGTCACCCCTTCACCTTGTCTTCATTAAGGTAAACAGACTCAAGGAGCTCAATCTGTCACTATAAAGCAGATTTTCTAATCTTGTAATCATTCTTGTGACTCTTCTCTGAACTTTCTCTAATTTTTCAACATCCATCTTGAATTGTGGGCACCAGTACTCCAGTACCAGTATTCCAGCCGCGGTGACACGAGTACTAAATATAGAGATAAAATAACATCTCTACTCCTGCTTGAGATTTCCTCTGTTTATGCATGCTGGGATCACATTAGTCTTCTTGGCCATAGTGTTGCACTGGGAGTTCACATTCAGCTGATTAACTATCACAACGCCTAAATCTTTTGAGGAAGCTTATAAAGCATTCCTGTAAACTGCTCACTCCATAAGAGATGCCACGTAATGGTCAGATAAAGGTAATTTTATGAGGAAACATGCTGAGTGAATCCTTTGGTGCTGTATCTCCGTATTTTCTAACCACTATAAAATAGACATACTTATGATCCCATGGGATTTGACAGGAATGTTTTACAAAATATGGTGTGTCAGTAACCTTTCTTGACCCCCAATTTTTGTGTATCTGTGTACAGTTTAAACGGTCCAATAATCTTCCCGGGATTTTTTTTTTTTACTCACTGCTCAAAGTGTCTTATTTTGAAGATGTTGGATGTGAAAGCAGTAGGCAGAGGGAAAAAATATTTCTTAGGTTTAGAACTCTTCATATTCAACCGTCTTGGCTTCCTTCAGAGAAATTATTTTTGGTAAACATATGCCACAGAGAAGGAATGGATTATTTTAATTAAAGGTCTGTTAACAGATCTTGGGTTAACTATGTTAAGGAAACATGAAGTTGAGTGTATTACAGCTTTGGAAGTTACCAGCATTTCTTAAGCTATTGAGTTCATCCAAAACTGTGGAAAATTATGGGTTAAAAAAATTGGGGAAGCCAACTTGCCTTGGAGGTGGACTTTGGAAAAACCTGAACGTCAGTGCTTGGGCCCAAAGCACTGTGGAGAGGTGAAAACATGTTCCAAAGAAGCTGTGCTCCAGATCCCCAAGACCAGAGTGTGGATGAAAGACCAGGTATTTTCAATATGCTTCTGGATTGGAGGCCCTAGAATGAGCCTTTTTAAAGACAGGCAAAATTGGTCCTGGCAACACAGCTGGTGAATTGGACATTGTTATGCTAAGAGTATAGAGTATAGTATGTAATACTTGAAATGTGTAAATGCTGTTGTTTGAAATGTTAAACAGATTATCCTAATTATTTTTTACAGAAGCCCTTCCATTCACCTGACAAAGTGTAAATGTCAGAAGATTTCTTACCTTTTTAAGCCACTAGAAGCTCTGACTTTTTAAACTTTTTTCATGTTACAGTGCCAGTTATGTGATTTGAACATTAGTGACCATTTTGTCATTGAAAGTTTGTGTATGTATGTTGCTAAGATGTTCTTGGAAATATGTGGCTTTTAGGTTGGTGTGATTTTTTTTTTTTTTTTTTTAAATCTCAGCACTTGATATTGTTCATTGTTCTTGTCATCTTTTTTTTGTGGTTTTAATTATGCTTCACCTTTTGATTAGATTGAAGACCCAGGGTGCTTTTGGGTCATTGTAAAAGGATGCAGGACTTTTGTAGACAGTGAAATGGAATATAAAAAACTACATGCTGAAATGAATCAGTTCTATAACAGAGATGTGGAGGAAGTAAAGCCATTAACATTAGAAGAAGGGCAGGTAACATTTTCAGTCATTTTGCTACATAAAGATTGTAAGGGAAGTAGAAAATACTGGTATTTTATTGGGTTGTTAGAGGTTTATATATTAGAATCATAGCTTATAAGTATTTCTTATCTTGAAAGTATTTCCATTGCAGTACATTAAAATGTAACTACAGTATCTTTTCCTTGGGCTTTTGAGAAAAGTGTGTGGTGTGGGTTTAGAGGTATTTTGGATGTTTGGGCAGTCCTTTTTAATATTTTGTTGTGTAATTTAAGTTGGAGGATGAGCACATATACAGCAAAAGCTTTATCTGGCATGTTGGCAGAATGGGGGGTGCCAGTAAGTCAAAAATTCCGGTCAACTAAGAGGGTGAGAGTTGGGGCATGGGAGCGGTTTCAGAGTACCAGATCTGGGTAGCGCTCACCTAGGGAGGCTCCTTGCAAGCAGTGACATGTCCATGATGCCCCTAGGCAGAAGCACGGCCAGGCGGCTCTGTGCACTGCCTCCGCCTGCAGGCGCTGCCCCCACAGCTCCCGTTGGCTGGTGACTGCAGCCAATGGGAGCTGCAGAGCCAGTGCTCGGGGCAGGAGCAGCGCACGGAGCCCCCGTGGCTGTTCCTCCGTTTAGGAGCAGCAGGGACATGTTGCCACTTGCGGGGAGCTGCCCAAGGTGAGCACTGCCCAGATCTGGCACCACGAGCCCCCTCCCACATCCCAACTCCCTGCCCTGAGCTCCCTCTCGCACCCAAACTTCCTCCCAGAGCCAGAGCATCCCCTCCTGAAATGCTAGGTTTTAGAGCTTTCCAGTTGGCAAAGTGTCAGATAATACAGCTTTTACTGTACATATTTTATACATTTGTAGAAATAATATATAATCACATAAGCTGCAAAATACTTTTTTTGAAGACATCACTGGAAATAAAATTATTTTCTTCTCTTTATAAATGACTTTGTGCTGTAGCTATTTCTGTATTCAAGAAGTGAATATATAACTTGTACAAATCTAGGTCCATGTACAGAAATATAAGTATCTTTTATTTCCCCAGGTTTGTGTGGTTTTTTGTCAGGAACTGAAATGCTGGTGTAGAGCAGTTGTTAAGTCAATCCTGTTCTGTGCTGATCATTACCTGGCAGAGTGTTTCCTTGTGGATTACGCCAAGTATACTCCTGTTAAAACAAAAGAGTATGTATTATTGTGATTTATGAAGTTATTGCTGAAGGCTTTTTTCAAATTCATGCACTTGAATATTTTTAATCTTGATTTATATTGACTAAAACTAGAGACCCATGGTAGTTTTAAATTGTGAAGACTGTGAGTCAGGTCCTGCAAACACTACTAGGCATATAATGGGATCATTCTCAGTATTAAGCACTACCTGACATTATTTGCAGTATCAAGTGCTACATTTGTCACTACAGAGGCTAGATACCTCTAGGGCAGCGTTTGTCAAACTGGGGTCTGTGAGGGTACTGCAAGGGGTTCGCTGACCCGACTGATCAGTTTCTCCCCCTCCCTCCCAGCACCTCCTGCATGCCGGGGAACAGCTGTTTAGCAGTGTGCAAGAGGCTTTGGGAGGAGGGATAGGAGTGGGAATGGGGCACGCTCTGGGGAGGGGGCGGAATCATGTCTGGGGCTGCCGGCCCTGCGGATCAACTCCTCCCCCTCCCTCCCAGTGCCTCCTGCACACCGCGGAACAGTTCGGAGGGAGGGAGAGGAGTGGGGACGGGGTGTGTTTGGGGGCGGAAAGAGGTGGGGCCTTGGGGGAAGGGGTGGAGTGGGGCGTGGCCTGGGCCTGAGCGGGGGAGTTTGGGGGTCCATGAAAAAATGTAAATCAAAATGGGGGTCCTCGGGTTGCTAAAATTTGAGAACTGTTGCTCTAGGGATATGTCTACACTGTACGCTCCTTACGGCACTGTGTTGAGTACATACTCTGCATGACCCTGGAGCATAGGTATACATAGCAGTGTAGATGGTGAGGCACTGCTGAGGTGAGTAAAGACATGTTTTAACCCTTAGAATATGTACCCTACAGGGCTCTCTACACACTCAAACAGTGCCTCCCCCGTCTACATTACTATTTTTAGCAGGGTAGCGTCCCACTGAAAGTCTTTTCCTTCCACAGGGAGCTACCAGAGCCTTTCCCTGCCACTGGGAAAGACTGGCAGCAGGCTGGAGCCTTTCCCCACTGCCCCTTTCACCTGGCCAGAGCCTTTCCTCATGCAGTGAAAGACTTGGGCAGTCAGGAAACGCTCCACCAGCAGCTGCCAGCCCCTCCCATGCCCTCAGGCTAGAGCCTTTCCTCATTGCAGTGAAATGCAAGGGAGTTGCCAGAGCCTTTCACTGATGTACACACGCTAGACACTGCAGTGTGGATGCAGCTTGCTTTTCATTGCAGAGTGTGGCGACGCATATCCTATGCACTGCCAGTGATGTGGCGTGTAGACATAGCCTAAAAAATGCACCAGTATTCACAAAAAGAACTTTCTTTGGTGCAGAAGGGATCAAACTGGGCCAAAAGGCCTCCAAATACCAAGGAAGCGAGCAACATCTTTGCAGCATGCTCCCTTTGGCCTCAGAAACTGGAGGAAGTATTAAAACTGGGTTTTTTTGGTGAGGGGGAGGGCTGTTCAATGTCTTTGGATTGGTTGGGTGGAGGTGGAACTAGGGTACAGCTACTTTCCTTAAATCTGTTCTTTGCTTATGGCTGGTGGAGCTAGCAGTAACTGGCTTTCACATATTCAACTTTCTATTGGAGAGAAAAATAAAACAAGATTGCCCAGTTAGTCAATGGCAATGTGTCTCCTAGAAAGGTTGCATAAAATCAAAGTTTAAAAAAATCAAAGTTTAAAAAAAAAAAAAGATTTTTAAATTTAAATTAGAAAACAGGTTTATTTTAAAAAAACTTATTTAAAACTAAATTTGAAATTGACAACCTATATGAAGATGTAAACTTACCATAACCTATTACAATCATTTAAATAATAAAAATAATATTAAGCACTACATATTTACTGCCAAGTTTTAAGGAAAGTCAACTGAAATGGTAGAAGTCACTGACTAAGCCCCTGGAAATGGGGTTTCCTAAGTGTTAAACCAGCTTTTGACAGCAGATACTTATGCAGGTGCAGAGAGAATATTTTCTTAATTTCAGTTTGTTCAACTAGTTCAGTTCAATGACTTGTTCATTCAGGGGTGGGCACACTATGGCCCATGGGCCACATCTGGCCCGTCAGACATTTTAATCCAGCCCTCGAGGTCCTACCGGGGAGTGGAGTCTGGGGCTAGCCCTGCTCCAGCCGGGGAGTGGGGTTGGAGACTTGCCCCACTCTGCACGTGCCATGGCTCCGCACAGCTCCTGGAAGCAGTGGCATGTCCCCCCTCCAGGACCTACGAGTAGAGGCAGCCAGGGAGCTCCGAATCTTGCCCGCGCCCCGACCGCCATCCCCTCAACTCCCATTGTCCGGGAACCTGCCTGCAGACAGGGCATTGTGCAGTTGCTTGGCTGTGCCTCTGCGTAGGAGCCGGAGGGGGGACATGCTGTTTCCAGCAGCTGCAGGGGGTGGCACCTGCGGATGGGGCAGCGTGCAGAGCTGCCTGGCCACGCCGTCACGTAGGAGCCAGAGCGGGGACATGCCACTGCTTCCGGGAGCTGCTTGAGATAAGTGCCACCCAGAGCCTGCACCCCTGAGTCCCAACCCCTGCGCCCCAGCCCTGACCCCCCCCCTCTCGAACCCCTTGGTCCCAGCCCAGAACACCCTCCTGCACCCCAAACCCCTCATCCCCAGCTGGACCCCTCAACCCCCCACCCTAGCTTGGAGCCCTCCCCCCCCCACACCCTGAACTCCTATTTTCTGGCCCCACCCCAGAGCCCTAACCCTCAGCCGGAGCCCTCACCCCCCTCCCACACCCCAGCCCCAATTTCGTGAGCATTCATGGCCCGCCATACAATTTCCATACCCTTTTTGCCCTCAGGCCAAAAAGTTTGCCCACCCCTGCTATAGGGGCATATTGGGTAGACTTAAATCAAAGCAACGGAAATCACTGATTTTAATCATGATTTAAATTTAAAAAAGCAGGAAAGATTGATTTAAATCTAGATAGATGTGCAAACTACGGCGGCCCGCAGGACTGTCCTACCCGGCCCCTGAGCTTCTGGCCAGGGAGGCTAGCCCCTGGCCCCTCTCCTGCTGGCCCCCCCTTCCCCGCAGAGCCACACCGCTGCATGGGCAGTGCTCTGGGTGGCAGAGCAGCGCGCTCCCGCTGAGCAGAGCGGCAGCGTGTCTGGCTCTGGCATGGCAGCCAGACTTAAGTGGTAAGTGGGCCAGGGCTGGGGGGTTGTATAAGGGGTGGGGGCCCCGGGGGGCAGTCAGGGAGCAGGGGCCAGTTGAATGGGGTGGAGGTTCTGGGGGTGCGGGGAGGGTGGTCAGGGGATGGGGAACAAAGGGGGGTTGGATAGGTGTGGGGTCCCAGGGGGCTTGTCAGGGGGTGTGGATGGGGTTGGGGCAGTCAGGGGACTGGGAGCGGGGGGGTTGGATAGGGGGTAGGGTCCCAGGCGGCAGTTAGGGGTGGGGGGTCTCGGGAGGGGGCAGTTAGGGGACAAGGAGCGGGGGGGGGTTGCATGGGTTGGGGGTTCTGAGGGGGGGTGGGAAGTGGGAGGGGGCGGATGGGGGTGGGGGCCAGGCTGTTTGGGGAGGCACACCCTTCCCTACCCGGCCCTCCATCCAGTTTTGCAACCGCAATGTGGCCCTCGCGTCAAAACGTTTGCCCACCCCTGATCTAAACCATGTTTTGCATTTGGACTTTTGAGTTACTTCCTAAAGAAAAACTGAGTCTCATTGCTTGGTAACCATTAAAACCTATTGATTTGCAACTAAATAATAGCCTTTATACTGAATTTGGTGTTCCTTTTTCCTAACTAGATGGTTACGCTACATGTATACACATTTATTTGAGCAATTATATAACTTAACTTACATGTATTCAGATTCTTAATTTTTATTTCATATTGTTAGAAAATGGTGAATGGTGCATTTCCTATTTATTAGATAATTTTTTTATTTGTGATGTGTGTCAAGCTCTATTTGGAAGGAAATTCAATTAAAATGCACAAAAACATTTAATTTTTTTTTAATGAATAAAACTACCATAAATGTGCTGGATACAGAAGGAAAAATACTTACCAAAACATATTTTGCAATTAAATTTAATTTATTTATTAATCAAAGGAAGTATTATTTGTAGGTTTGTAAACTGAACTGATTATTTTTAGTTACTATGTCCCTTCAAGATTTTAGAACTAAGATCTTATCCTGTCACACACAGTTATTATTCTTAAACTGGAAGAAGAAAACAAGCTTTCCTGCTTTTTTCAACTGCCAATTGGTTTCTTAACACTGTGTTGCCAACTGCAGTGGGGTGGGACATGGGAGCGCTGGTGTGCCCTAGAATGTAGTGAATAGAGATTCGTATCAGGTTGCTACATCTAATTATGTTTAAAACTTTTTTTTCACTGTTAAGCATTCGGGTTGCAGTGGAAGCATTTATGCAACTCCCATATAGAGCGAAAAAGTTTAGACTGTACTGCACAAAGCCAGTCACTTTGCGTATAGATTTCTGTGAAGACGCTTCAGAAATAGTGTAAGTATGGCTTGAGAGAAATATAGTGTACTATAAGCAAAATTAGTAAATACATTTTCTAGTTAAATGCACAGCTTAATTGCGAAAAAAGAAGAAATTAATGTTTATAATCCACCTTTTGATGGTTTTTTTTTCCTCCTTAGTAGGGTCTTTGAGATTGCTATTGGATTTTGGCATTGCTATATATCTGTACCACTCATGCAGTGGCTGCTATTTTTTTCGGTTGCAAAGGACTGGATAGGATTCCTTTGTGAGAGAGCTTGCGGTTGAGTAGTAAAAACACCTCAGTTCCTGGTGGCCTTGGGCGTGATCATGTGCCCAAAGCTCTGAATGGCTGAAGTAGCACAGGTTAAGGTCCCTGCTTAGCAAATGATCAACAGCAGGAAACCAACTCAGTATAAAGTACTAACACAAGGCTGACCCAAGTGGTTTGTTTGTTTGTTTATTTTTTTGGTAGTATTCTGTTTGGTTTGGAAGAGGGAATATATGTAACTTAAGTTACATTATATGTGTATCAGATGTTATAATCGTTATAATGGGCCATCTGTATAGGAAGTGGGAGGTGATAAGGCATTCACGACTTAAATAAGGAGCTGTTAAATGGTGTACTTTTTTTATTTTTTTGGACCCTTAAATATTTTAACAAGGTTTCATGTTGCATTAAATTGTGGACTCTGTAGGAGACTTTTGTCATACCTGTTAAACATTATTTCACATGTTTATTTTATTAAAAGTAATTAATGTGCTCTTACCATTTAATTGCCTGTTCTGTTTTTTGGAGACTAATGTTCCTTCACTTTCTTTGAGGGTATAGACCAACGTGTTTTGTCTTTTACTAATATACAATCAGTGGACCATATTGTGTTCAGCAATTCTAAATCAGTAATGTGCAATTCCTCTTGATGGCAGGGCTGGAAAAAGTAGCTGTGATCAACTAGACTGAACTCATGCACAGTGTAGTAAACGTCTTAAAGTATTCCTATTATATTGTATCTAATCTGTTCTTTGTTTTTTTCTAGTGGTGGTGCTTCAACTGCCATCCTTGGTAGTATGCTATAATTGATATAGCTGTTAAAATATTTTTCATAATTTCATTCAAGTGTACTATCATATAAAATAGCGATGTGTGAAAAATCATCTGTTTTATGCTACAGTGATATAATCGATCTTGTTTATATCTTTCTAGACCTGCAAAGAGATGGGACAGTGCTGCTATTCAGTACTTTCAAAACCTTCTAAAAGGTAAAGAAAAATACAGTTACAACCAAGAATGTTGTGGAAAAGATGCAGAGAAATCAAAATGAACAGCTGGTTAACTTATTATAGGAAGTGTTACAATCTTGTCCAGTCTGCCTCTCTAGTTGGGCATCAGTCTGTTATAAAAGGACCCAAATCCTGGGCCCTGCATGCTTCTAAGCTCTGCTGGGTCTGGTTAGTGATTGGTTGCTGTTCCTAGCTCTAGGGGCCTGAGGCATACTTCTGGGTGCGATGCCCATTTCAACCCCTTTCTTGTGAAGTAGGACCTCGTAGTCTGGCTGCCTTAGACCCCAGAACCAGTGCCACAGCCTTCCTGAGCCCCCAGACACTTAGGCACATATCCCTAGAGTCCAACTGGTTATGGAAGCTCTGGTTTCTCAGTTAATCCCTTCAGGGACAACGTGACAGGAAGGCAAGGAACACAAGTTTAGCAAAGCAAGTTCTTAACACAGACACTTTACTCTTAACAAAGCACATGAGTTACAGATCTCTGGAAAATTAAGACAGTCCTGAATGTTGTCCCGTAGTCTCATCTCATCGCTACTGAGAGTCCTGAAGTCTGGTCTGTGTCCTTAGGCCTTGCAGCCCTATTGGTCTTCCCTTTGTATAGTATGGTCTGCTTGCATGTGGTGGTGGGCGTCCTATTTCTTAGCAATGCAGCCATCTTTTTAAACTTGCCCATGTGCTCCTGGCTGAGGAGCTGTAGCCCTTTTATTGAACTCATGGATAGGCTGGTAGTTGAGAGAGTTGATGGCCCTTAACGGTTCTCTTGTTAATCCTCTGCTAGGGTGTCCCACACCATAGCATGAGCACACGTTGACCAAACTAGGCTGACCTTGTCAGGATTAGACTGGTTTTCTGCACCACCTTGGTGTCATGTCATGACCCAATTTGGAGATTACAATGCAAAGTGAAGGTCGCAGTGAAGGTTACAATCCAAAATGGTGTTCACAGTGTGACACAGATGTATCCCCAGTCTGTCACTGGAAATACTACAAACCTAGTAATTGATGTGCCAGAAGAAGGCAATAATAAATGCCTAAAACACTCAAAAGTGGAGATTTTGATATCTACTAGTATAAATTAGGGCTGTTGATTAACTTAACTCACGCGATTAACGCAAAAAAAATCTCAAAACAAAATGAATCGTGTTTAATCGCGCTGTTAAACAGTAGAATACCAATTGAAATTTATTAAATAGTTTTGGATGCTTTTCTACATTTTCAAATATATATATTGATTTCAATTACAACACAGAATACAAAGTGTGAAGTGATCACTTTATTGTTATTATTAATATTATTTATTACAAATATTTGCATTGTAAAAATGATAAAGAAATAGTGTTTTTCAATTCACCTCATACAAGTACTATAATGCAATATCTTTATCATGAAAGTGCAACTTACAAATGTAGATTTTTTTTTTGTTATGTAACTGTACTCAAAAAAAACCAAAACAATGTAAAACTTTAGCGCGTACAAGTCCACTCAGTCCTACCTCTTGTTCGCTAAGACAAACAAGTTTGTTTACATTTAGAGGAGATAATGCTGCCTGCTTCTTATTTATAGTGTCACCTGAAAGTGAGACCAGGCATTTACATGGCACTTTTGTAGCTGGCATTGCAAGGAATTAATGTGCAAGATAAGCTAAACATTCTCATAGACTCATAGACTTTAAGGTCAGAAGGGACCAGTATGATCATCTAGTCTGACCTCCCGCATGATGCAGGCCACAAAAGCTGACCCACCCCCTTTCCCTTGACTCAGCTGTTGACGTCCCCATATCTTGTGATTAAGCACTTCAAGTCGCAGAGAATCCTCCAGCTAGCGACCCCCGCCCCATGCTGTGGAGGAAGGCGAAAAACCTCCAGGGCCTCTGCCAATCTACCCTGGAGGAAAATTCCTTCCCGACCCCAAATATGGTGATCAGTAGAACCCCGAGCATTCAGGCAAGATTCTCCAGCCAGACCCTCATTGACCATTGATACTGTTTATCAGCGATGGCATGCTGTTGATTAATTGACTAAAATCACGTTATCCCATCAAACTATTCCCTCATATGCCTCTTCATGCTTTCATGTCGCTTGGAATGGTGGTTGAAGCATGAAGGGACATGTGAATCTTTCAGAGTAACAGCCGTGTTAGTCTGTATCCGCAAAAAGAAGAACAGGAGTACTTGTGGCACCTTAGAGACTAACAAATTTATGTGAATCTTTAGCGCATCTGGCATGTAAATATCTTGCAATGCCAACTACAGATGTGCCATGCAAACACCTGGTGTCACTTTCAGGTAACGTTGTAAACAAGAAGGGGGCAGCATTATCTCCTGCAAATGTAAACAAACTTGTTTGTCTGAGCGATTGGCTGAAAAAGAAGTAGGATGGAGTGGACATGCAGGCTCTACAATTTTACATTGTTTTATTTTTGAGTGCAGTTGTTGTTTTGTACATAATTCTACATTTGTAAGTGCAACTTTCATGATAAAGAGATTGCACTACATTATTTGTATTAGGTGAATTGAAAAAACTATTTTTTTTGTTTTTTACTGTGCAAATATTTGTAATAAAAATAATATAAAGTGAGCACTGTACACTTTGTATTCTGTTGTAATTGAAATCAATATATTTGAAAATGTAGAAAACATTCAAAATTTTTAAATAAATGGTATTCTATTCTTTAACAGTGCGATTAATTTTTGTAATCGCTTGACAGCCGTAGTATAAATCATGGATTAGTTACAGTTGATACACAGTATTGGGCGAAGACCACTTTGAAGTTATTCAGGCTCTGAAAGGAAGTAAATTACGTGCAACAGCATCCTTGTGGGAAGATGGTTGTGCGTATAATAGAGATGTCAGCTGTGACTCCATTTTTAAGGTTACATTGAGATTTGCCTTGAGGGACTAAAATTTCTCTGTTCTAAACTTTATAGTACAGATTGTGATCCATCAATTATCTTATTTGGATACATGGACATATTTCTAATTAGTTTTAGTTTACAAAACTAGTATGAAATCAATTAATATATTGCAAAAACATGGCTGCAGTTGGGTATCAGTTGAAGTTTTTGACTCTGCTACGATATGGCAGTGCTTTGTCTTTAAATACGCCTATGTATACATCTTAATGAAATTGCTTTAATCCTAGTGTAGAAAGAAGCAATGAAAACATTGCAAGAAATCTATGATGGGGAATTAGTTGGTATTAAACATTTTTCCTCCTTTAATGTTGTGTTTTGGTGCTTCTGTTCTGTTTTATTACACTTAGGAACCACCCAGATTGAGGCAAAGTTATGTGCTATAGAAGATGACAATTTTGATGTTTATCTTTATGTAACAATAAAAGATGAAAAGGTAAAGTATCTTACACTTACAAATCCGTCCACCTGCAGATCTACGCTCATACAGTATTTTGAAAGTCACTGTGGTCACATTAGTATGTGATCAATTTATTGAGAATCAAGTTTTTTTAATTCTGGAAGAGCTACAGTAATAACTTCTGTCAGTTATTGTAAAAGCTAAAATTAAGGATTTAATGGGGCTTTTATTGTAAGTCCCTGGTGCTCATAGCTCCCTGAAAAGTTTTTCATTCTTTGTTCCAGTGCAAAAATCCTTCAGCCATTTTTTGTTTATAGGAGAGTGAATGAAGTGCACTTTTCAGCATTGTAAGAAATATTTTGTTTATCAGTTATGCTAAAAATGGTTCACTGGAGAAAAACACTTATAGTTTTGCTTGGAATAGTTTTGAATATGTAGCCTCTTTGTGGTTTTGTGTGTGTGGGACGGGGAAGGGAATACTTAACTTTTAAATAATAGTTCAAATGAGCATCTGCCTCTTTATGAATCAGAATGCATAGTTTCTGACCTGGCTTGATAGTTCATGGGGCTACTGCTGAAACAGACTGCAGGAGGGAAAATTGTAAATGTGTGATTGATATACACAAAGTGTTTCGATGTGATGTCTTTTTTGGGAGGCCAAACAGGTTCTTCTAAAATAAAACCTTGGCTCTCTGACTGTTTGCCCATTTTTTAGAAATTAACCTTTTTTTTTTTTAAGGTGCCTTTTGTGCTGCCTTTAGTGCTGTTTTTTTAATCATGCTTGTCATTTATAATGGGAGTGCATGATTTTCTGATTTTCTTAATATGGACATTTGGCTGTTCAAGGACAGCAATTTAGAAGGAATCCAAAATTCTGTTCATTACTATTGTGCTACTCAATAAATTACCTGAAACTCCAGCTTCTTAAAAAAAATTCCCAAGAACAACAAAGAACATATGCTCAGAAAAGAGTTTACCTAGCTGAGAATACTTCTCTCATTCACTTCAATGGGAATTGAGCGTTGTCAGTAACTGAGAGAATCAGTCTGCTGCTGTTTAGGTGTCTAAATATGAATGTCAGTATCTGAATTAGGTACCCATGTTGGAAAATGTTGGCCTTAAGTACTTTCCATGATGTCTGTTTTCACTTATTTTAGACTGCTAACTGTTATAGCTATTGCAAGTTTGTGGCTTAACTTAAGTCCACTGCTTTGCAACAGTAACCATCTGTGACAAGAGAGGTGAATTGGCTGTTTGGCAGATTCTCCTTAGTTTGCATATTCTTGCATGTGTTCATCATAATATTTGCTTACATTAGTGACCAAAATATATTTTTACTATTTTGGCTACCAAGGTAAAGCTGAATGAATGAGCTAGATTACATTCCCTCTTGTGCACTTTCAAATAATTGCTTGCTAATTTCCAACTAGTTATTACCTGTGCAATATCATTGAAGCCAATGGAGGCTGTGGTTGTCACTGATAATGACGTTTACAGACAACAGGGTTGCACAGACATAGTTTGGCCTGCCATTGCTATTAGTGATGTATGAGAAGGAAAGAAATCAGCTTGACTTTCCAGTCAGAGTGAGCTTTCAGGGCTCACAGAAGAAAACCATTGTATGTTGTCTGAGCACATTTGCTGCAGAATTTAGTAAGTGACAGTAAGCATGAACCCCATAATGTTATTTTTGCAAAGTCACTTTTCAGAGTAGAACTGCACTCTAAAGTGCCAACATACTAACTACTAGAAATGATTTTCCCTTTTTTTTTTTTTTTTTTGCTATTAAAAGGATATTCTGCTGAAAATGTCCACAAATAGACCTTTGTTCATTTTCATGGCTATGCTATGGCAGGCAAATCTTTAACTATATTCCAAATATACATTGTGAATTTTCAATTGATTACTTTTTTGTACTTTATCTTCATGTATAGGAAATGTGTTGTTTTGTAGATATGTGTTAATGATGATCTCGTTGCAAAGAACTTTGCTTGTTATGTGATGACTAAAGAAAACACAGTTAATTCTGCCAAAAATCAAAAGCCATGGTCCTCATTAAGTCTGAAGTCTTCTCCAGAGAAAGTGATCAGTCCTGCACTTGCTCTTTGGCCAATGTTAATGCAGGGGAAGGTACACAATAATCTTGAAACAAGTGAGTACAATGTATACTTACTCCTTCTGAAGCCCAGTATAGTTTCCAAAAAAGGGAGTGGGACATTAACTCAGCACTATATTGACATAAATTGTGTGTTGGTTGCACTGGGTGACATAATTTCTATTCCAAAAGCCACTCTTTTCACCTGAACACAACTCAGTCCCCTTGTTAAATCTAGTGAAATAGTAGCAGTCTTCTAGGTTTAAAAGTTTGCTGGATCTTGTTCCCGAGATCAGGAAATAGGCACTTTGTATTTCTAGTATAATGTGAGGTGTTCAGGTCTCTTTTTAGGCTATATGTGTCTACAGTCCAAAGACACTGTAGAATTTTAAGGAGCACAAGTAATAGAATGTTATATGAAATACATGCAGGGCCATCTGCTTAAAAAATGTGGAAGCTTGATAATACACAAAATTTACATAGCAAAAAATCCTTGGATAAGTGTCTTCAGCAGTACCTGTTCTTCCAACTTTAGCTTTTTCTTTCTGTCTGTCCCATTTCTCTGTCTGCCTTACCAGTTTCCAGCTTTCACTGTCTCTCCTCTTGTCTTTGTTACTAGTTCCACTGATTACCTTTGGAGGAGGAAGTCCTGGGACCTTGCTGAATTATACCATAAGTTCATTCATTCTTCTCTCTGCTCTCCTGAAACCATCATACTGTTCTATAATCCTATCCTGTGCTTCTGTTTCTTGCAGCTCTTCATCACTCTCAGCTTTCTGCGCAAACCTTCTTGTTTTCACTTTTAAGGCCCTTTGTGGCCTTTTGTTGCCAGAAACTGGGACTGGATGACAGGGGATGCATCACTCGATAAATTGCCTTGTTCTCTTCATTCCTTGTAAAGCATCTGGTACCAGCCACTGTCAGAAGATAGGATATTGGGCTAGATGTACCATTGGTCTGAGCCAGTATGGCCATTCTTATGTCCTACCTCATCTCTTATTTACAGTTGCAATGTTGATTTCTGCGTCAGCTCTGCTAGTCTTGATTGTGCCTAACCGTTGATTGCACTGAAATTGTTCACTACTAGTAGCAGCTAAATAACTTTAGAATTTTGTAATATTTTTAAAATAAAGGTTAATGTGTTCAAGTATTTATATTGTCAATATTACTATTGGCAGTTTAAGTCAAGAGGAGCTGTGGGAGCTCAGCTCTGTAAATATCAGACCCTCTAGAGCAGGGGTCAGCAACCTTCCGAATGCGGCCCATCAGAGTAATCTGCTGGTGGGCCGTGAGATATTTTGTTTACGTTGACCATCCGCAGGCACGGCCCCCCCGGAGTTCCCAGTAGCTGCGGTTCACTGTTCCCGGCCAATGGGAGCTGCGGGAAGTGGTGCAGTCCGCAGGGACATGCTGGCCACTGCTTCCAGCAACTCCCATTGGCCGGGAACAACGAACCGCGGCCACTGGGAGCTGCAGGGAGCCATGCCTGCAGACGGTCAATGTAAATAAAATGTCTTGCAGCCTGCCAGCAGGTTTCTCTGATGGGCCACGTGCCGAAGGTTGCCGACCCCTGCTCTAGAGTATGTCTACACTACAATTAAAAATCTGCATCTGGCCCTTTCCAGCTGACTTGGGGTCATGGGGCTCAGGCTACGGGGCAGTTTAATTGCAGTGAAGAGATTTGGGCTTGGAATGGAGCCCAGCCTGTAGGACTCTGTGAGGTAGGAGGGTCCTAAAGATTGGGCTGCAGCCTAAGCCCGGATATCTACATTGCAATTATACAGCTTGAGCCCCGTGAGCCCAAGTAAACTGGCCTGGGCCAGCCACAGGTTGTTAATTGCAGTGTAGACATAGTAGTCCAAAATTTTTAAAAGTGCATGCACTGCCATGTGGATACGATACAAGCTTTAGAAGTATGCACACTCTTCATAAAAGTAGCTAAACGTCTTAAGATTTTATACAATTAATTAGGAAATTTTGCTTTTCGAGGTTCTTTATAGCCCTGTTATATATCATGTATGATTTCATATACATATGGCGATTTTTAATAATAAAAACAAAAATATATTTTTGAGAGCTATTATAGTAGCTGTAGTTGTGGTTGTAAAGTATAATCATACGTGTCCTTTAGGTGGTGATGCTTCTAATTTTTTTCTTGAAAAGACATGCAGAAAAATTGCTGCACCTGCTCTTAATGGAAAAACTGAGTCTGTAAGTATTGCATACCCATCTTTCAAAAATAACTTGAAATTAAAATTTGCATAAAATGTGATGTTCAAAAGTGCTCTTTAATGTAAAGTTCATTTATTTCCTCTGCAGTTGCTTATATTAGTACTAAATTAAAGATAAATTGCATAAAATCATAGAAATGTAGGTCTGTAAAGGATCTCGAGTAGTCATCAAGTCCAGTCCTTGCTCGGTTGACAGCACCAAGTAAACTGAGACCATCCCTGACGTGTTAGTCCAACCTGTTTTTAAAAAGCCCCCAATGAGGGGGATTCCACAAACTCCCTTGGAAGCCTATTCCAGAGTTTAACTACTGCTATAGTTAGTTAGAAATTTTTTCCTAATATCCAACATAAATCTGCTTTGCTGCAGATTGAACCGTTACTACTTATCCTATTTTCAGTGGGCATGGAGAACAAGTGATCACTGTCCCCTTTGTAGCTTCCCTTAACATATCTGAAGATATTCATCAGGTCTTTCTCAGTCGTCTTTTCTCAAGAGTAAACATTCCTAGTATTCTTAATATTTCCTTATAGGTCAGGTATTCTAAACCTTTTACCATTTTGTTGCTTTCCTCTGGACTCTCTCCAATTTGTCCATAGCTTTCCTAAAGTGTGGCACCCAGAATTATACACTGTTTTCCAATGCTGAGTACAACTCTTGTGAATACCCTCCAGAATATTAGTCTTTTTTGCAGCTGCATCGCATTGTTGACTCATTCAATTTGTGATCTACTGTAACATCTAGATTCTTTTCAGTAGTACTACTGCCTAACCAGTTATTTCCCATTTTATAGTTATGCATTTGATTTTTCCCTTATGTGAAATACTTTGCACTTGTCTTTATTGAATTTCCTCTTGTTGAATTCAGAGCCTTTCTCCAATTTGTCAAGGTTGTTTTGAATTCTAATCCTACCCTCCAAAGTGTTTGCAACCTCTTGCAGCTTGGTGTCATCTGCAAATTTTATAAGCATACTCTCCATTCCATTATACAAATCATTAATGTAACACAGTGAAGAGTACAACACCTAATACAATTATTCAAGCTACTACTATATATTAATGTATCTCAAACCAACATTCACATTTTCCCCGAATCAGATTTCTTGGAGGGCTTGCTTCTTGAATCTTCATGTTTTACACTTGTCCAGAGAGGGGTCTCTAGGCTCATAGACTGTCACTTGAACTTCTGTTTGTATGTACATACACAGTCTGTTTCTTTGTTGCATGTGCAGCCATGAAGTTGTAGCTCACATTTGAAAATTTGATGTGAAATGGCAGTCAGGGGTAAGGAACAGAGTTAAAAGGATGCGAATTTATTTCTGTCAGAAAAACTTTTGCTTGCTACCCTGATAGGTAGCATATTACAGCACTTAATGCGTAATCAGTTTCACTGTTTCTTTATATAGTCAGTCTGTTTCCCTTGTTCTTTTGTGTGGGTCTTTCACACAGTATCATGGGAAAATACTTAAAAAATAGGAGAATTTGATTTTAAAGCCACAAAAATACTGAGGGGATTTGAGGACAGGCATCCCATTTTGTGAAGCCACCTGTACTTTGGGTGAGTATGTCCTTTTAAGGTTGGTGATGGTATGATAACGGATTAATTTCTAGATTTATTTGGTGTTTAAGCTTTTTTAACTGCAATAGTCTGAATGTCTGTCTTCTTAAAAGATCTTCAGTGTTCTGATAATGTTGGTGTGAATTATTAATCTGTTTGCATCTTCTCTTAATTCTGAAACAAAAATGAACTATTTTTGTTTTTTAAATCTATTGTTTGTTCTGTTCTATTCTTTCAAAAATGTGAAATTAACTTTGTCTCGTCTTACTGTGGCCGTTATTGGGGAATTGCAGCTTTTGTTTTTTTAGCTGGAAGTGGTTGTGGTCTTGCATTAGAAACAAAACCAATCTTATCATGCGTAATTTTTCACACGGAATAATGATTTTCTAAAGCACTCTTCCTCAGGGCAGTGACAACATATATATCTATTTTTTGTCTTGTTTTGTTAGACTGTCAGAGCAACTGTGGGTTTCTCTTTGAAGGAAAATATAAATATTTCTGCACAGCCTACTGTGCAGGTAAACAGGTATGATTCAAATATTCTTGTCTTTTTTTTTTTTTAACAGTTTTTGTATGTAACAATAATACAAATCCCAGAGTGTTTTCAGCCAATGTTTTGAGGCCATTAAAAGAGAACTTAGCTTTTTTGGGGATTTGTTGATGGGTGTGGTTCATAGTAAAACTAGTGGTTACATTTAAACAGAGAGAATTGAATGCAGTTTAGCTAGGCAAACATCAACTAAGTGTAAGTATTGGCATTTCACATCTATTAGATGAATTTTCAGTCTTTTGTAACAAAGTGTTTTTGTATACCTCTGTAAGTTCATGCAATAACTTTTATTCTAGTGCCTTAAATGAAAACATAATTAAAAAACAACTAAAGGAGATAAAGAACACAATGAAAAAAGTGGCTCTGTGAAGTATATTTTCCCCCTTATTCCTTTTTCCTTTTCCCTTTTAAATACATAGCAAGTGCATGAAAAGAAAGCTAAATGAGTGAATTAGGCAGTTGAAGCCAGACTCAGTCGGTTGTTTCCCTTTTTGAAATTTCAAAACCCCTTTTTCTTGGATTAAGTTTGATTTAGTTCTCTGTATCCTGAGAAATTAGCTATTGAGATTTGAGTGATGGTTCCCTTAACTGATTGTTATAGGTCAAAGGCAAGTATTAAATTCTGAACATCTTGATATATTAGTAACAACAATTTCTGTTTTCTTGTGAATTTCTGCAGCTCTTTAAAGGGAATTTAAAGTCTTTGCATACATGCTAGACATTTGAAATATTTCACAGCATACTAATGTGTATATATAATAATTTTAAGTGAAGTTAAAAACTGGTTGTGATGGTGTTTGGAAAAGGACATCATTGTTTCATAAATGTTGGATTTAATACTTGAACACTTTTTTCAGGCTCCTGCAGTTTTTGAATCCTGATTCTTTGAAAACTGATGATATTCAGTATGAACAGCAGGTACTTCTAAAACTTAACTTAATATTTTTATTGTATAAACTTCACTACTAAGCTCTTTATGGCCTTGTAATTACAAGTACATTGTTTGTTCTCAAATGAGTCCTATTTTAAAATATATTAAATACTTTCTTATAAAAAGTTTAGTAGGACCCAAGAATGGCATTATCATTAGACAAGATATGTATAATCATGCCCTCATATTCAGAACCTAATTGTTAGCATTTATCCTGGCATTCATAGTTAGCCCAGATTTTTAATATGTTGACAGTTTTTTTTAGTTCATGATCTAACAAAAACAACCATGCAAGTGCATTGAGTGTGCATGGTTAAGAAAAGGTGTGCAGATTTTTGGCAAATTATTAAAAAAAAAAAAAAAAAAAAAGGGGTTTTCAAAAATTGCCTCTGCACCTTCCAAGTTTCATTATGCATGCCACTGTCATCTCTCAGCTTTGAAACCATATACAAATGCAATACCTATTGGGGTAATGCAACTATTCAGCAGAACATTTAAGTCTGAACACATGAAAAAGGTATGCAGAGTCCCACTTTCTTTGGTGAGCTATACTAATGAGAATATGCAGAAGCACTTAAACTGGCAAGTAGCCTTTCTTACTCGTAATTCTACTAAAAATGTAAAATTTAAATAAAATGTACTCTTTGGCCACTTTTGTGGGGTAGCATATGAAATAATTTTTTATGACATATTTTTTTTGTTAGTGTTTTCTAAATGATGTGTGTACTTTCAGGAGTTTCAAAAGATTAATACAGCACAACCTCCCATTGTTCTCAGCAACAAAATAGAGCCAAGATCAGTTCTTGAAACAACACCACTTTTGGTAGATCTGAAAAAGGTAATATTAACATTTATTGTTTGATACCCTAAAATATTTAAGGATTGTTCTGATGCCTCACCACACTCCTCAAATATTAAAGGACTCCATTTTTTAAAAAGAGGGGCAGGAGTGAACAGCAAGTGTGTTCATTTAAAAAAAAATTAATACTACTTTGAGACTGTTCTCAAATTTCCAGCCCCTGTCTCTGTTTCTTGGTGGAGGTGGGAGCTAGGAGATTGCTTATTTTAAGAAAGAGAATTGCTCAGACAATGAACAGGCAGATCCTCCCAGCCTCTTTGGGAACCTCTGTATGGGAAAAGGGTATTCGCCTATATGTGTCTCATCCAAGAGGCATAGAGGGGAATATATCTGTATGTATTCCCCGTGCTTAACATGGACAGCCAGATTCCTGGGGAACTGTTTTGGGGGTCAAAGCCAGCAATAAGCAGAAGATGGACGGGGAAGGTGTTGATGACAGTAGTGTCTTTTTCTCAGAATTTAGAGTGGGAGAGGATGGAATTTATTACCTGAGTGCCCTAACTACTACTTTTAACACAGAGATCCTTCATTTCATGGCTTCCATTTTCACTTCATCCACTGATTACTTCAGGGTAATTTTGAATGTGTTCAGGTGAGATTCAGATCCCATTATTGAGCATATTATCTCAACAAATCCTTCAATGACTGGATGTTAAGGGTCAGTTTCGTTTTTTTGTGAAGTGGACAAAAGCTTTTAAATACACCCAGTTTATTATTTCATTCAACACCAACTATATCCAAGAGAAGTATATGGAGCTGGTTGAATTTTTCATAGCAGGTCAGTCTCCTCACTGATTTTACTTTGGCTTATTTGATCAAAAGGATCTCATTGATGGTAGCTGGCCTCAGAAGGGTTCCTGAGCAGTGGTTCTTCAAGTAATGTCCCCATGGGTGCTACGCTTGCAGGTGTGGCAGTGCCTGGGATCAAATATCTTCATCAATAGTGCCCGTCGGACCACACATGCGCACCTCCCCCTCTTGCGCTGTAAGCGGGATGTGCATATAACACTGTACAGTCCAACCGCCCTCAGTTCCTTCTCTGCCGCCTTTGGTCTGGGATGGAATCCAGAGCAGAGTCCGCTTCTCCTGTTCCCTCAGTAGCTAGTGCCTTACCTGTAAGTTGTAGTGTAGTTAGTGCTACTTCTCCTTCTCCTTTCTTCAATCTAAAAAAGCCATTTTTTAATTTTAACATTACCTTTACAACTATTTCAATAGCTTAGGTTTTCATTTTCCCGTCCTTCCAGTCTAGGAAGCTTTGTTCCCTCACCCTTATACCCAGATCCCCAGGGTATAAGAGGTATGCCCCTCTGGGGCCGCTTTCTTGGTAATGGACAGCAACCCACAGTGTATTTGCTGTCTCGGAGAGGGACACGTCCCACAAAAGTGTCCCAATGCCGTGGCATAACGGCCAGAAAAGGACAGACATTTGGTTAAAATTTTTCCTCGTGGAGAAATCACTGTGACCTGCATTGGACCCGGGCCCGGACTCCGCTCCTGTGAGGCCCTCACGCTCTGCCAGGTCGTCTGCTGATCCTCATTCCCCGTGTCTCTTGAAGAGAAGTCATTTCTTTCTCGCTCTGATAAGAAGAAATGGCCTTCCTCCTCACACTCTGAGGCACAGTCTGCAAGAACACCATCTTCTGCAAGGTCAGTTGCCTCAGCATCTGACGGGGGACATAGATCCAGGACCTGTCCAAGTACTTCCTGTACTGGAGTGAAGAAATGGTCTAAAGACCCTAACCAAGCAGACCTTCAGCTCTGGAGACTGAGACTGGCCAGCATCAGGAGCTATGGCACTGGCAAAACTGCTGGCACTGGCATCCTTTTCGACACGGATGAAGCCCTCAGTACCATTGAAACTGTTAGCACCCGCCAGGTCATTAGTGCTGGACAAGTCTCTTGGTCCATCTACTGACGCTTCAGGGGAACTGTAGCGGGGTGGTCACCTGCTCCTGCCTGGAAAGGTTTAAAACAGCCCTCGGAGAGGACTGTGGTAGGGGAAAAGCTGGGCTGATTGGGAGGAAGCAGGCTCAGCTGGGGCCACACCCCAATAAGGGCCTCAGCTGGTCCTATAAAGGCAGGGAAGCCAGAGGCAGACACAGTCTCTCTTTAGCTGTAGAGGGAGATGGGCCTGGCTGCAGGGAGTTAGACACAGAGTACCTGAGTGGATCAGGGCTGGGGAAAGGCTGGGGAGCTCCAGCCTGGAAAGCCCCAGGCTATGGCCTAGCAGAAGGCCAAGAGGTACTGGGGGTTGCAGAGGGCAGCCCAGGGGTAAGCCAAGGCAGCAGGTCCAAACCCAACCTTGCCAGTGATGAGTAGGCTGATACTGCAGTCTGCACCAGTGCGTGGGGCTAGATGATGACTGGCAGTAGCCTTATACTGAGGCGAGGTGGGGATAGTGGGTGGGGGTTCCCTGGGAAGGGGAGACCCTGAGAGAAAGGGGTTACTGCCAGGGGGAAGCACCCCAGCTACCAGGGCATCGGAGTCCAGGGAGGGACACGGGCCAATTGGCAGTGGGACACCGGCCTGCAGAGGGCACTCCGGGCTGGAAATTGAGCTAATTCCCTTAGAGACCAGCAGGAGGCGCCGCAGGGGTGAGTCCGCCCTGTTACAGGAACACATTCTTCCTTCGGCACCAAGTTGTACACCGGCATCAATGATGGGTTTTTTTCCCCCTCCACAAGACTTCAGGTCCCTAAAGACCTGCTGGTATCTGACACTCCTGAATTGCCTTTCCTCAGACATGACCTTCTCCAGACTCATGATACTCCTCCTTTTCTCCCCTGAGGATGGCACCTCCCTTCACCAGCGATAAGGAGGAAGAGGAGGGTTCCATCACACCCTTGTCTATCAGACAAGTTCCACCTCCTCATCCTCACTATGCACAATCTACATCTTTTCCACAATCCCCCCCCCCCCCACTGGCTATATTGGGACCCTGGGGCCATGTACAGGGCACAATTCGGGAAACCTCCCATGGAGCAAAGCTGGAGACCTACACCTCTCCCTTCTCCATCGATGTCTCGCCCTCTGGAGGCTGAACCTCTGCTGGTACCGACTGAGGAGAAGGGACAGGAGGAGGAACCTCCACCAAAATTACGTTTCTTTTCCTCTTCCCATCACGAGGCTACCAGACCTCCACCTCCTATAATTGCAGACGACTTCATAGGTTTTCAGGAGTTAATCCACAGGATTGCAGATTGCCTGCAGATTCCGTTGGAGGAAGCCAACGATCAACAGCATAAGCTGCTTGATATTCTGCACACATCCTCTTCTTCCACGATTGCACTATTGATCAGTGAGGCTCTTCTCAACCTCACGAAAGTGCTCTTGTGGACCCCGGCGTCCATTCCTCTGACTTGCAAACGCTCCGACAAAAAATGCTGCATTCTGGTGTAGAATTTCTATTCTTGCACCCCACCCCAAGTTCTCTGGTGGTCAATGCAGTGCAAGAGAGAGGCCTCAAAACCAAACCCATTCTAACCATCCGGACAGAGATTGGAAACACTTAGACTTATTTGGATGCAAGGCATGTTCATCAGTCACCCTCCAATTTCGAATTTCGAACTGCAAGGTTCTGATGGCTAAATACAGCTACTTAAACTACTCCAAGTTGGAGGAGCTTTGTCGTGACCTTCCAAAGGCCAAGAAAGAGCAGTTTCAGACCCTAATATCGGAGGGACATTTCCTAACCCGTACAACCCTACAGCCTCGTTAGACTCTGCAGATACTGCCACCCACTCCATTGCAACTGCTGTGGTCATGAGATGTGCATCTTGGCTTTCCTAAGGAAGTACAAACCACTGTGGAAGACATAGCCTTTGAGGGCCAAAAACTATTCTTGGAGCACACAGACGATTCCTTGCACTCTCTTGAAGACTGAGCTACTCCCCGATCTCTCGGCATCTACGTGTCCGTGCTAAAGAGATGCTCAGGGAAATATCCTCTCCCTCCGGAATCCCAACCACCGCAGTGGTTGGGATTGCGCCTCAACAGCACTATGACATCCAGCGTTGAAAACAAAGGCCTCACTTCTAACGTAGACAGCCCACTCGTCGGGGGGTTACCTCTCATGGGTCCCCACCAAAGCAACAATTTTGAAGTTATGGTTGAGACCCCGAGAAGCCTCCCCTTCTTCCAGTCAGTCCAACTATCTTTGACATCACACCAGTTTGGCAACTGACTAGCTGTTTTGCCATCATGGAGACTAGTCCCCTCGGATAAGTGGGTTCTAGAGATAGTCAAGGAAGGATACTCAATTCCCTTTCTATCTGTCCTGCCCCGCCATCCTCTTCCTCCCTCTTTAGGGACCCCTCTCACAAACTCATTCTACGGGGAGAAATAAATCATCATCTACAACTCGGAGTCATAGACCTGGTCCCTTTCAAACATAGGAGGCAGGGTTTCTACTCCCATTACTTTTAGATCCAGAAGAAATCTGGTGGCTGATGACCCATCCTGGACCTTGGCAATTTAAGCAAATTTGTCAAACTATGACGTTTCAAGATGGTTACCCTCTCCACTTCAACGCTGGTACAACACCTGGAATTCATCAGCGCACAATTGGATGCCATACAAGCCAGAATTGTCCTGTAGTAGAGATGGTGTCTTCCAGAATGTGTCTTCAACTTCTAGGCCACATGACACGCATACAGTCATTGGGAGGTTTTTCCCCTAGCAGCACCTGTCGGGTCGGCTGTGGAGCCTCGTGGAGTGGCGCCTTCCTGGTGGTCAATATAGGTCCCTGCCGACCCACCACCTCCTCAGTTCCTTCTTGCCGGTTACTCTGACAGAGGGGAAGGTGGATGGGTTTGGAATGCACATGAGCAACACATCTCGAAGAACAACAGTTATGAGAAGGTGAGTAACCATTTTTTATGCCCACATCCAAGATTTTTACCCAAGATTCCATCATCTTTCCATCTGAATCAACCAGTGCACCTTTCTTCTTCCTAACCAACAGGAGGCAACTCTGCACACCCTAGACCTGAGACGAGCATTAGCAGTCTACTTAGACAGGACTAAACCTTTCTGAAAATCATCACGATTATTCCTCTCAATCACCTAAAGATCCAGGGGCACATCTATCTCTAAACAATGCCTTTCCAAGTGGATCCTGCAATGTATACATTTATATTACAAACTCCACAATAGCCTCCTACTGCAATTAGAGTACATTTCACACATTCACGATCCCCCTCAATAGCTTTTCTTAATAATGTCTCCATTGCTGACATTTGAAAAGCTGCCACATGGGCATCAACAGACACTTTTGCCCATCCCTACACTATTACACATGATACCACAGCGGACACTCTCCTAGGACATACTGTCCTTTCACTGGCAGCAAATGTTGCTCTGAAGCCCTAGCCTTCCAATTGGGGCACTGCTTTCTAGTCACCTACAAGTGGAGCACCCGTAGGGACATCACTTGAAGAAGAAGAGAAGGTTACTCATCCTGTGCAGTAACTGAGGTTCTTTGAGATGTGTGTCCCTATGAGTGTTCCACTACCCGCCCTCTTCCCCTCAGCTTTGGAGCTGAAAATGTACGCTCTGTGGCAGAGAAGGAATTGGGGGCAGTCGGGCTGCACAGTGCTATATATATGCCCCGCTCATAGCGCGAGAGCGGCGTGGTGCACATGTGTGGTCCAATGGGCACTGCTGCTGATCTCTGATCCCAGGCGCAGGGTGCTCTGCTGCACCCACAAGTCGAGTACCCATAGGCGGACACATCTCGAAGAACCTCAGTTACTGCATAGAGTGAGTAGCCTATTTTTCAAATCCGCCCCATTGAGACTTCTATGTAAATTTAGAAAGCATCATTGCATTTAAAAATTGGTATGAAAGTGATTTAGTAATACTTCTGAACAGGCCTTAGGCCATTTAAAGCAAGTGCAAGCAATGTTTTTGGACATTTTGAAGCACTTCTAGATTGTACATATACCTTTTCATGTTTAGAAGAGACATGTCAGTCATTCCATCATGTGTAATCTGTTTGCTTGACATTTTATGTACATTATAGTTATTGTATGTGTTGGTCTAAGAAATCATGATTGAAGGATCCTGCTGGTGTATTATTGGGGCAATAAGTGACCCAAAAATGGAGGTAAAATACAGTGAAACAAGCTTTCACCACAAAAGTTAAATATGTTGATATGTTGACCTAAGGAAAATACGTGTTGCATTTGTTTCTTCTTTCCTTTCAAGATATTTCGGATCTTTACATCTGTTTTTTTAAGAATACATTCAAAATTAAGCACTTAAATGCCCACAATGTTTTTGACATGACACTTTTCATTATTTTTGTAGGAGCTTCTCCGAAATAAATTTCTAGGTCCTAATCTCACGGAATCTTACTGTTGGCCACCAATAGCTCGTGGATGTGACTCAGTTGTCATTTCTCATCATGGAAATGATCCTCTTTTGTATATTCCACCAGTTCTTACATTTTTACGGTCAGGAAGCTGCTACAAGTCACTGCCAACTAGGAATGGAGTAAGTAAAACAAAAAATGTTTATTTTACAAGACAGTGCCATTTTTTCTAATTTAAAGTGTAAGTGACTTCATAGAGTTTCACTTGAAAATATGCTCATATTAGGCGTATAAAACCTAGACATCTCAGGAATAATTTGTAATGCAAAGGCAGTTGAAATATGCCTCAAACTCTTATTTTTCAAAAAATTGGTAGACTATATCTGTTACGGGTCTAGACACATCTATGAGAGAGATTAAACAAGATGTATAAGATTATATCCCTATCCAGCTCATTAACAACTTTTATAAAATGTTGGTTTCTTTATTTCATTACATATTACCGTATATACTCATTCATAAGCCGATTTTTTTTTTTTTAGTAAAAAGGGAAACACCAGAGAAGGGGGTCAGCTTATGAATGGGTATAGAGAAGGATAGGTGGGAAACAGCCCCTCCTACCCAACAGAGGGAGCAAAGAGAGGCAGCACAGCCAGAAGGGAAGAGGCGGGGCCAGAGTCTCTCCGCTTCTGGCCACGCTACTCTTCCCTGAGCCTCTGAAGCAGCTCCGGGGGAGAGCTGCAGCTCTGGGGCTGGCAGGCTGCAGCTGTGCCGCTCGGCCCTGCCCCCCAGAGCAGGCTGTGGCCGTGCTGCCCGGCCCAGCTCGCTGGAACATGCTGCAGCCGCGCCGCACGGTTTGGTCTGCCGGAGCAGGCTGTGGCCGTGCTGCCCAGCCTGCCGGAGTAGCTCCAGCCAGGTCAGAGACATCCTCCCTTGGCCCTCCCCAGATAAGGTGGGAAGGGATGGGATGGGGAGAGTGTGGGTGTCCCGGGCTACGGTTGGGGTCATGTGGGGGGTGGTCACAGAGGTTACTCCCCTGACTCCCAGCTTCTCCCCCCCCCCCCCCCCCAAAAAAAACCAAAAAAAAAACCATTTCCCCACCAGTTGCTGTCCCGGCCTGTCAGGGTAAGCAGCTGGCATGCCAGGACACTTTTTTACTTAGGTTTATCTCGGTGCCTGCGGAGGCTCAAGGTAAACAAACCATCTCAGCCCGCCTGTGGCTTATCCTGATGGCCAGGGAGCCAAAGTTGGTTGATGCCTGAATTATAGGGTTGGCTTATGAATAGGTTGTAATTTTTTTCCATTTTTACTTATCCATCTTGGGGAGCAGGAGTTGGCTTATAAACGAATCAGCTTATGATCGAGTGTATACGGTAAGTAAAAAGGTGATAACCCTAATATCCTGGTGATATTTCTAGTTGGATAAAATATTGTAAGTATCTAAATTTCCCCTGCGGTTTCATTGGATAAAATATTCTTCTTTGAAGTAGTGTCCCTGTGGGTGCTCCATATCAAGTTTGCATGCACTCCATGCACCTTTGGTTATGCGTACCTAAAGTGTCGCATCCATAGGGAACACCTCTCAAAGAATTCCAGTTACTGCACAAAGTAAGTAACTTCTTTCTTTCCCTGTGCTTACCTGTTGTGTAACAGTTGCTATATGCTGTTAAATGCTCCTAGATTTCACTCTAACGGTAGCTGAATTCCAGTGGTAGATTATAAATGCTGTCTGTCTGTACTTTGGATGTTTTGTATAGAGCACTTTGGAATCCTTCAAGAAAGGTTTTTATGATTACTGAAAGGTTCTGCATTGCAGTATTTAGATAGGTAATGTTGGTTCTCTGAGATGTACTGTGACTGTGCAGAAGAAAAGATTTATTTCTGTTATGCCACTTCATTAATATGAAAAGGGCCAAACTTTGTAATGGTGGCAGAAGTGGAGACACTATTATGGAGCCTCACTGGGTCTGATACTCACTGTTTAGGAATTAAATAGCTTATATGTAAAAAGTAGATTGGGAAGAGATGGAAAGAAACCATCTGTGGGTAGCTCTTCTATATGGAGGTTTTCTATGAAGACTTCAGAGGGAGTGACTTTCTGAATGAACTGTGTGGTTGTGGACCCTCACAAGAAGGGTTAGTCCTCCATCACTTCCTTTTCATCTGATAGGAAATCTATATAACAATATCACGGGGAATAAAGGGGAGCGAGGACCAACTGGGATCTCTTCTTTCTCCTTGCCTGGTGCTAATGTGGGGTTGTCTTCTACCTTTTCACATGAGGACTTTCTGAATGTTCAAGATATGATTGGATGGGTGGCAGAACCTCTTCATCTGAAGATCACAGTGCTACAGTAGAAGTTGGCTAGAGTTGTTGAGTTTTGTACGTCCTGAATTCAGCCTTTCAAAAAGTCTGTGCCTTATTTGGGCCTTTGAAGCACAGAAGCCGGGATCTGAATTAACCACTTTTATCGCCATGTCAGTATGGACCTGTATGTGGAACAAAGCCATTGCCTGGAACCCACTATTCTTGGGCTCTGGACATATCTTTGTCCGACAAAGGCTAGGTGTTAGTAGAATAGCTTATCAAGGCAACCAGTTGGAAGTTCTTTCCCACATTCACTAATCACTGAAAACTGAGTTCCTGATTTTGCATGGTGGTTGGTCATTTAGGGCCAAACTTCCAAAAAGTTGGGTACATGGAAACGTGCACACGCAATTCAAGCCCTATCACCTGCATGCACATGGGGGGATAAGGGTTTTTTAATATCTAAATATTATGTACATGTACAGGGGATAGCATTTCTTAAGTGTTTGCACAGAAGTTTGTGTTCGTAGAAATGAAGGATGCATTTTGGCCCATTTGAAAATCTGAGATATAATGTGTATAGTACAGTAGTCAAGTAACTATGACTTGACCATGCATATCTATTGCTTGTTGCTTATTCTGTGGAATTGTGCTTCGTGTTCTGCTCTAGTTAGCCTTTCCTCTAATCCTCCATCCCTCTGGGACCTATACTATCTGCATGTAACAATTTGAGAGAACCTACTGTACTGAAAAGCTTAATTTACAATTTTAGAAAAATCACTCATATTGCAAAGTTTATTCTTGCCTTACAAGACTTACTCCTGATCTTATAGCCTCTAGCATTCTAAACTTTTCTATTCCTAAACTGGGAAATCGTGTGAAATAATTTGTCTCTTTTGTTGTGTGTGTATACAGCCAATAGCATTAATCATATGTCCTGGGTGGAGGAAAGCACAACTTGTTTTTGAATTATTGGAAAAATATGGCAGATGCTCCAGGCCACTTCATCCAATGTTGATATTATTAGGACTGAATAAAGAAGAAGCCAAAAATGTGAAACTTCAACGAGGATGTAAGAATTTTTTACTGCTTATTTATGCTGTGAAATGATAGGGGTTAGCTTTAAATTTGCAAAGTGTTTTTACACTTCATATTATGTAAGGCTGTGATTTTAAATGACAGTAATGACAATAATTTTTGACAAAGCATGTGTGGCTTTGGAATTCCAGGACAGTGATGGACTAGCGACACTTGGTAGAACTTAATACTGGTGCAGTAAAAAATCCTCATGCTGCTCTACCAGTGCGTCTAAGTCCTTACCTATAACACCTCAGTTGTTTAAGACCTCATTAAAATGTATGGCACTACTTCATGTGTTTCAGAATCGTAGGCAGGTGGTTTAAGTATCTTGCTGAATTGGGACATTAGTCCTGTACTTCTCAGTGTTGATTAGAGATTATCAGTTTTGTTGTTTTGTGAGGTATAAAGATGTCCACTGATGGAAAAAAATGAGATGATTATTTACCAGGCTTCATGCTGGGGCTTCAAATTTTTTTAACATAAAATGGGCAAGAGCTGTTAATGAATCATGAACAGGCTACCTGCCCTAATTACTAATGTTAGACAATTTGCATTGGGTATTACAACGGAAGTATGTTTTAAGGATTTGAAGGCTGGAAAGGGCAGTAGGAGTGCAGATGGATATGAATAGGGCAGTCTATGCATTAGGGACAGCATGGAAGAAGGTGTGAAGGCGCTAGTTGCAGATGTGCACCCCTAAACTCATACTCATGACCATTATCACTTTGAACCAATATCTCTGGCTGTAGAAGTACCCACTTTACTACCTATCCCTTTATTCGTTGTTGTTTGCATTCAGATTTAGTTATATATATATATATATATATATATATATTTTTTTTTTTGGCTTTTTGTTGAGGGTTGAATTTAAAAAAATGCTGGTGGCTTTTTTGCTAGAATGGAGAATAACAAACAGGAAACAAACTTTGAAACGGGTTTTTTTAAATGGCCTGTTTAGGCTTTCTGCTCTCTTGTATCATGCATGCTATCTGAAATCCCTAATGAGTGAATTGTTTTTCAACTGGTGGTAGGCTTGTGTGTTCAGTCTGAGTATTCTTTATATCATAAATGTTTGCATAACTATCAGTTTTGTTGAGTGATCATTATAATAGATTTGAATGTTAGGTTTACTTACTAATTATTTGCAAATCTCAGCCTGTCTCTAGACTCTAGTGTAATACAACTGTCATTTCCCCCCCCCCCCCCCCCGCCATGAATGTTGTTTTTTTTAAAAAACTATATTGACTAGAACCAGATATAGAACTACAGCTATGCAGCTACAACTGTTCACTACATTCATATTTTCCAAATTGTGAGTCTACTATTTAGTCTACATAATGTGGTGATGATTTGTAGAAGTTGTGTATGTTTGGTTTTACATGTTGGCTGGATCCACATCTCTGCTTAGTGAAAGAGAGGGGCATATGACCCTAAGCCATCTTCTTACTTCTCTCCTATCCTAGGGCTGCTCGGGACAGAAATAGTTCCCCTTCAAGTGGTTGCAGATGTGTACTCCACTCTGGTGTGTGTGCACCCAGCTCATTGAAGCTAGAGACCTTTGCTTAGCAGTACACATAGGGGTGGTGCTCTGGCCCTTGTAGTCCCCTCCCAGGAATATATATAAGGGTGGCTCCAGCCCAGACCCCTTGCAGTTAATTTTTACCTCACAGTTTCTGAGAGAACAGTGAAATTGTCTGTAGATAGTTAGCACTACCCTTGTAGTTAGTGGCTAGTATTTACTTTAGGAATTATCCTGTTTGTTGCAGGGTTTTCTTGCTAAGCCCTCACCAGGGTTTAAGCACTGTCCTTTGTGTGGGGTGGCTATTCCAAAGAGCCAGCGTGGTGGTGGTTGTGTGTAGGAGAGGGTCATATAAAGAAAAGTGCTCCATTTGTCACTCCATTAAGAAAAGGACTCAGATCACCCAGAGCTTGTGTTTAAAATAACACCTCATGGAGCAGACTGTGAGGCCAGTTTTGCTGTCAGGGCCTTCTGTGGATTGCCAGGCCCATGAGTCTCCATAGCTAGTGTGTACCTCAAATAGGCTGCCAGATTCAGACTCTTCTCCTTGGAAAGAAGAGTGGTCCCCTTCCTCTGAACCTTCAAGAACGAAAACTCCTAACGCTAGTTGGGCCCATTCTAGGGCTCAAAGAAACTCTTACTCCTCTTCCTCAGGAGGAGTGTGGGACACTGCCATCTTTTGCCTGGTGTCTCAGATAGAGCAGCGTTATCTGCTTGGTCTCCAATACTGAGGCAAAACCAGACCTGCACCGTATTGTCAACTCCTGTACTGTCTGCTGAATGGCCTTTTAAATCCAGAACCAATGTCACTTTCAGCACCAATAGTCTCAACCCCGTTGGTCTATCAGGCAGCAGCTGACTTAATCTGTCTTTCCGTCTCGGACACTTCACTGATTCAGGAATCCTCTTCAGGAATGGTACTCCCGATAGTCCTGACGTACCCTGGGTGGTTGCTTCAGGGAGACTTGCTAGAGAGGTGAACCTGGTCCCATCATTGGCACTGAGATATCCCTCTTCAGTACTGATACCATCTTCAGTGCCCATAACTTCACTAACCAAGATCTCGACATCTGCAGGACTGATTCCTGATCCAGCACCAACCCCCTCCTTGGTACCTGCTGTGACTCCAGCATCAGTCGTCTTCTGCTACCAGCTGTTGCTACAGCTTTGGGTTTCCAGTCAGTGATTGTGCTGGCTACAGTATTGCCTTGATGCATCACTGGATCTCAGTCGCGACATTTGGTAGCCCCAGCAGATTTGGTCCCTCTGTTAACGGTAGGCTATTTGGGGCATTCTTCATAGTCCAGCTTGGGATCAGCTGTTGCTTCTTTGTCTCCTTCCGGGATTTGGTCTTGCAAATCCTCTAGATCTCCTATGAAGGACTGTCAGTGGTGCCAAGATTGAGCAGAAGTTAAGAGAGATTGGCTTGGTGCTTATTGGCCTCTGGTACAGTACTCATTTCCATATTGGCTGCCTTGGCATCCATGGACCGCTGCATGTTTTTAAAGATCTCAGTCCGTATTCTAGACTGGGGTTCTCAATCTTTTTCTTTCTGAGCCCCTCCCCCGCATGCTATAAAAACTCCAGGGCCCAGCGAGGGTGGGAGTGGCATTGTGGCAGGGACTTTGGGCATAGATGTAGTTTGACTTCTATTTTTGGGGTGGGGGCGGGGCTAGTGGGGCTCAAGCCAGCTTCACACGGCGGGGTCCAGGGAGGGAGTGCCACCTCCACTCCCTGACTCACCTCAGCAGGCCACCCAGCCTGTCTGGATGGAGGGGTACAAACCAAAAAATATAACTCAAAGAGGGGACTCAGCTCAAAAAGTTTGAAAACAGCTTAGGGTTCAGGGAGGGGGTAGCTACGGGCTGTGTGCGGACAGAGGGGTAGCTCAGGATGCAGAGAGAGGGGTGTCTAGGGCTGTGTGAGGGCAAGGGGATAGGACAGGGTGTAAGGAGTGGGGTATTGGGGGCTGTGTGCTCTGAGGGCTCCCCTGCCGTTCCGATTCCCAGAGGGCTCTGCCAGCTACAGAGCCGGGTCCCCACACTTGGGCAGCTCTTACTGGCTGCCTCTGTGGGAGCAAAAGGGGCTGGGAGCTGAGGAGCAGCTTCAACTCCAGGCACCAGGAGCAGCAGGGGACGAGGGAATGCTGTGGCTGCCTGCTCCATAGCACCAGCCAGATCAGCAGCTGCCTCGCACTGGCTGGCTCCACCTGGCCAGGGGGCAGGGAGAGAAGGAGATGGGGTGGGGGGAGCTGACCCCTGGACACTGGATTGTGTGAAAAAATACTTTTTTTGTTTGTTTTAAACCTGCTTCCTATTAATTTCATTTAGTGACCCCTAATTCTTGTGTTATAAGGAGTAAATAACACTTCGTTATTTACCTTCTTCAAACCAGTCATGATTTTATAGATCTCTATCATATCCCCCCTTAGTCGTCTGTTTTCCAAGCTGAAAAGTCCCAGTCTTTCCTCATACGGAAGCTGTTCCATACTCCTAATCATTTTTGTTTCCCTTTTCCAATTCCAGTGTTTTTTTGAGATGGGACGACCACATCTGCACGCAGTATTCAAGATGTGGGTGTACCATGGATTTATATAGAGGCAATATGATATTTTCTGATTTATTATTTATCCCTTTCTTAATGATTCCCAGTATTCAGTTTTTTGTGTTTTTTTGGACTCTGTTGCACATTAAGTGGGTGTTTTCAGAGAACTATGTAAAGTGACTCCCAAGATCTTTTTTGAATGGTAACAGCTAATTTAGATCCCATCATTTTATATGTATAGTTGGGATTATGTATTCCAATGTGCATTACGTTGCATTTATCAACATTGAATTTCATGTGCCATTTTGTTGCCCAGTCACCCAGTTTTGTGAGATCCCTTTGTAACTCTTCACAGTCTGCTTTGGACTTAAGTATCTTGAGTAGTTCAAGACAGGAGATTCAAGCCAATATTGTCCTTCCTGAATTTTCAACGCTGTAAGAGGAACAACTTTTGCTTGAGGATGAGGTTCTTGTTCCACCATCTCTGTCATCCTCCTTGCCAGATGACTCCACAGCCCTGGACTCATCCTTCCTGATTCTGGAAGACTAATGCTTATCAGGACCTTCTAAGTAGATATTGGCAGCTTTGTGTATCCAAGCTGAGCTTGTCCAAGAGCGCACCCGTAAGTTGCTGAACATTCTGCAGCCTTCAGCCCTTGGGAAGTTAGCCTTCCTGGAAAACGAGACTCTTGGAACTAGCAAAGTCCCTGTGGCACATGCCAGTGTCTGTGCCACCTACACCAAAACATACTGACAAATGTTACTACATCCCCATGCAAGATTTTGAGTGTTTCTCCTCTCACCCAGCTCCAATTTGCTTGTGGTGACTCTGACTAGTGAGCAGATTTATCAGGCAGATACGTCTATGCCTAAAGAGAAAGAGGCTAAAAAAATTGACTTAATGGGGAGCAAGGTGTACTCTACGTTATCTGTGCAGATGCTCATTGCTAATCAGCAGGCATTTTTGTCTGACTTTGTAAATTGGAATGCATTGTCTCAATTTAGAGATAAATTACACTGGTCTACAATTTTTGAGAAGTCGTCTGCTTCAGAGATAAAATGTGCTATTTATTATGTATTTTGATGTGCTGAATTCAAATATGACAATTAAACAACTGATTGGCTACTGTTTCTAAGATATTTAAGTTTTTACATTTTATGTCTATGTATATTGTGTAGATAGTAGAGTTTTAATCATAAATTGTAAACCTAGGTCTTTTCATGTGTTTTTGGTTGCTTTACATGATGATATTTCACCTGTCCTGTTTATGTAACCCTTTAAAAATCAGCAAAAGGGTTATATAAATAAAATTTATTATGAAACAAAAGGCAAAAAACTATTATGTACATAGTTTAGTCCTATTCAGTGTCTACTCGGCGCTTCTTGTCTTGTCCCTTGTATTCATTAAATGGAGCATCTCTTGTCACTGTCCAGCAATAGTCTGCAAGCATTGATGAGCTCCATTTGCCCTGATAGTGTTTCTCCATTGTTGCGATGTCCTGGTGAAATCGCTCGCCGTGCTCGTCGCTCACTTCTCTGCAGTTCGGTGGAAAAAAATCTAGACGAGAGTGTAAAAAATGTATCTTTAGTGACATGTTGCAACCAAGGCTTTCCTTGGTTTTCCACCAACAACCTGTAGTTGTCTGCCTTGTTGTTTCCAAGAAAATTTATTGCCACTAACTGGAAGGCTTTCCATGCCGTCTTTTCCTTGCCATGCAGTGCATGGTCAAATGCATCATCTCGAAGAAGTTCACGGATCTGAGGCCCAACAAAGACACCTTCCTTTATCTTAGCTTCGCTTAACCTTGGACATTTTCCACGGAGGTACTTGAAAGCTGCTCGTGTTTTGTCAATGGCCTTGACAAAATTCTTCATCAGACCCAGCTTGATGTGTAAGGGTGGTAACAAAATCTTCCTTGATTCAACAAGTGGTGGATGCTGAACACTTTTCCTCCCAGACTCCAATGACTGTCGGAGTGGCCAATCTTTCTTGATGTAGTGGGAATCTCTTGCACGACTATCCCATTTGCAGAGAAAACAGCAGTACTTTGTGTATCCAGTCTGCATACCAAGCAAGAGAGCAACAACCTTCATATCGCCACAAAGCTGCCACTGATGTTGGTCATAGTTTATGCACCTCAAAAGTTGTTTCATGTTGTCATAGGTTTCCTTCATATGGACTGCATGACCAACTGGACTTAATGGCAAAACATTGCCATTATGCAGTAAAACAGCTTTAAGACTCGTCTTCGATGAATCAATGAACAGTCTCCACTCATCTGGATCGTGAACGATGTTGAGGGCTGCCATCACACCATCGATGTTGTTGCAGGCTACAAGATCACCTTCCATGAAGAAGAATGGGACAAGATCCTTTTGACGGTCACGGAACATGGAAACCCTAACATCACCTGCCAGGAGATTCCACTGCTGTAGTCTGGAGCCCAACAACTCTGCCTTACTCTTGGGTAGTTCCAAATCCCTGACAAGGTCATTCAGTTCACCTTGTGTTATGAGGTGTGGTTCAGAGGAGGAGGATGGGAGAAAATGTGGGTCCTGTGACATTGATGGTTCAAGACCAGAAGTTTCATCCTCTTCCTCGTCTGACTCAAGTGAGAATGATTCTGGTGCATCAGGAACCGGCAGTCTCCCTCTGTGGGGTACTGGGCGTATAGCTGATGGAATGTTTGGATAATGCACAGTCCACTTTTTCTTTTTGACACACCTTTCCCAACTGGAGGCACCATGCAGAAGTAACAATTGCTGGTATGATCTGTTGGCTCTCTCCAAATCATTGGCACTGCAAAAGGCATAGATTTCCTTTTCCTGTTCAACCACTGGCGAAGATTTGTTGCACAAGTGTTGCAGCATATGTGTGGGGCCCACCTCTTGTCCTGATCTCCAATTTTGCAGCCAAAATAAAGGTGATAGGCTTTCATAACTATAGTGGTTATACTGCGCTTTTGTGTTGCAAAAGTCACTTCACCACAAACATAGCAGAAGTTATTTGTACTGTTCACACAAGTACGAGGCTTCTCTGCTCACTTTAGCTAAACAGAAATGTGTCCCTTTGCAAAATCAAACACTGACAAATAAGCGAGCACGACACTGTATGATTTCTAGAGCTGATATAGGGCAATTTGTTCAGCAGAGTGATGGAAGCTTCGTTATGATTGCATCATCCATGACTTCTAGGAATAACATGATGCAATTCATATCATGTATGACGCAATACCAGCTTCAGATTGCATCATTCATTGTTTTGCCTAAAAAGCAAGTACTATCCAAACCCAGTCACAGAGTTATTCATAGATCCAGTCAAAGATGTATTTTAGTCATTTCTGGTTTAAATTGAGATCGCTTCCCTTTATAACTCACTTATCCTCTGCCATTCCCAAGTCAAGGGTCGTATATACTGACCCAATAGCATATCTTGAAAACTAGAGCCAATCAACAATTTTAAGCATCATTTTCGTTGTCAGTGACCGAGGATTAGTAAAGTTTGACTACATTTATTTCAGAAGCATTTTGGCTGTAGAGCAGTGTTGCCTTAAGATGGCAGGGAAAAGTTCAAGGCTTTCGTGGCAGAGGGCTGTTTTGTGGGGAAAACATCACTGCAGTCAGTGTTTGCTGTGGCGGACACCTCATCCAGGGTTATGGCCTCAACTAAGACAATGAGGAGGGCTTCTTGACTGTAGAACTCGGGCATTGCTCTGCATGTGCAACTGACCATAGAGGACTTACCATTTGACAGGCGGTCTTTGTTTTCGGAAAAACATGTCACATCCTTAGTAAAAATATATCACATCCAGCAGTAAAAATATATCATTATGGGAGTCTGCAACAAGAACACGTCTGTCCATGCTCAAAGCAGTATTTCAAACAGCCTTCTTAGCCTGAAGGCAACACGACTTTTCCAAGAGAAAACATAAGTTGTCAGGAGAAGGCCTTTTGGTGTGGGCTTTAACCAGCCAGCTTGTCCTTCATCTGGCAAATAGTCACATTGACTCTCCCTTCCCTGTGGATACAGGCTATCCCCACATCCACAGTGCTTGGGACTGAATAACCTCAGACAATTGGTCCTACACAATTTGTGATTGGGTTATGCCATTCAATTCCTATCCATCCATCCCAGCTCTTTTCTGGGACTTCTTTCATGAGTCACTGCTCCTTCAGCATGTTCAGACTCTGTGTTCATTGGGGGCTGTCGAGGAGGTCTCCGTGCAGCGTCAGGGAAAGGGCCTCCCAGTACTTCCTGATCCCCTACGTCCCTGAGAGGGGTGAGGCCTATTCTTGCTCTTAGTGGTCTCCTCAAATGCATGGTCATCTTGGGCCTTAAATCTTTGGGCCTTGAATCACAGCAACTGGTTTGGTGCCATCAATCTCCAGGACACCACCTTCTAGGTGGCTATTTTCTTAAGCCACAGGAAGTGAACAGGAAGCCACAGGAAGTCAACATTATCAGTATACAGTTCTTCTCTTTGGCTTGTCATTGGCCACATACATCTTTAACAAATATATGACAGTGGTACCAGCCTATCTCCAGGGGAAAGAGATTCATATCTTCCTGTACCTGCACAATTGGCTGGTGAGGGACAGGTCTGAACAAGTAGTTCTCAGTCAGGTGTGTGTCACACTGCACCTCTTCAAACAGCTAGAGTTGATTTTGAACAAAATAAAGTCAACGTTGATTCCAGCTCAAAAAATGGAGTGCATTGGGGTTCTACTAGACTCTACAAATTTGAGGGCCTTTCTCCCACGCAAGTGATTCTAGATAGTTCGTTTGTGTCTGGCTCTCAAATCTCATCCTTCAACCATGGTCCATGTGTACCTCAAGTTATGGCCACATGCACTTACATGGTTTAGCATGCAAGATTACATCTTTGTCCTCTGCAGTCATAATTTAGGTGATCTATCACTCAATTGCCAATCATTGGACAGGCTTGTCTGAGTACCTCCCGAGACACTGGATTCTCTACACCGGTGGGCAGAAAATAGCAATGATGTCAGGGCGTTCTCTTTGCCTGACCTCTGCCAACCAGGAGTGTAGTCAATGATGCCACCACAATAGGCTGGGGAGCATATCTAGGGACATTAAAGATTCAGGGTTTGTGGTTGGAACAAGAGGCTGCTTCTCACATCAATATACTGGAGTTTCGCGCTATTTTCAGTTCCTGCCGAGGCTGTCGGGACCAGATTGGGGATCCAGCAGTACACATTCTTACCAACAATACCACTGCAATGTATAATGTGAACAAACAAGGAGGAGCCTTCTCCAGCCAGCTTTGGCAGGAATTAATGAAGCTTTGCTCTCTTTGCCTCAAAGAAGATACACACAGCCTCTTGCTTACCTGAGTCTCAGAACTAGTTGGTGGATGATCTGAGTAGGACCATGAGAGATTTCTGAAGAACAGCATTGTCAGGGAATGAGGCATCCTGTTGGTCAACTCATTTGCAACAATCAGAAGTATTGGCAGTTCTGTTCTCGAGCAGGATTCAGTCCAGAGTTGTTAACCATTACTTTCCATCTCAATTGAGGATGTATGCTTGATATATGCTTTTCTTCCTATTCCCCCTCATCCCTCAGATTATCCTCGAAATGAAGCTGAATTATGCCAAACTGATTCTCATTGTGCTCGTTTGGTCAAAATAACATTAATTCTCTGACTTTCTCAGCCTTTCTGTCTGATCTCCCAAATCTTTTCCTATCCCTCCTGAACTATTGACTCAGCACCACAGCCAGATTGATCATTGATTCACCTTATGGCATGGATGATATGTGCTACACAATTAGAAAGGGCAATGCTAGGAAGCAGTTCAGAAGGTCCTGCTAAATAGTAGAAGATAATCTACTAGGACTATCTATTTGGCCAAGTGGAAGCATTTTCGTCTAGTCAATATTTAAAGTATATTGATATTCAACTGATGTTAGCTCATGTTCAGGACATTGTGGATTATTAAATTTGAAGTCCTTGGGTTTGGCTCCTAGTGACTGATCTCAGTGTTCCAAGGGAGGCCAGTGTTCTCAAACTCCCATGGTAATGATTTCTCAGGTAGATTGTCTACCTGTTTCCATCTATAAAGAAAGCTGTCCAATTGTGGGACCTTAATACTGTGCTGACTGACCTCAAAGGTCCTCCTTTTGAGCCAATACCAACTTGCTCATTGTCTCTGCTTTTCCAGCAAACTGCCTTTCTTATTGCTATAACTTTTGAAAGGAGAGTTAGCAAAATGTAAGCACTTCTGGCAGGGCCGCCATGTACGCAGTTCTTCAGAGGCAAAGTGATCTTGAGGCCACATCTGAAATTCTTCTTCGAGTGCTTGCGCATATCGATTCCAATTAGGTGTGTGCGCGCCACGTGCACGATCGTCGGAGAAATTTTCTACCCTAGCAACACCCGGTGAGTCGGCTGTGGAGCCCCCTGGAGTGGCGCCTTCATGGCTCTGGATATATACCCCAGCCGACCCAGCGCCCCCTCAGTTCCTTCTTACCGCCCGTGACGGTCGTTGGAACTGTGGAGCGCGGCATAGCTGTTATCCACTCTCCCTAGCTTTACCCGTTGCTTCTTGTAGATAGTTAATTGTGTTTTTTAGTTTAGTAGTTGTTGTTGTTAATAGTTATAAATAGTTTTTCGTAGTTAGCGGGGGTTAAGGGAACTTTATTCCCCTCTTTTCCCCCCCAGCGCACAGCCGGGCTTATGCCCAAGGCTCCCGGCTTTAAGCCGTGCGCAACATGTGCTAGGCCTATGCCAACGGGAGACCCCCCATGACTCTTGTCTGAAGTGCTTAGGGGAGTCTCACCAAACGGACAAGTGCAAGATTTGCAAGGCTTTCAGGCCAAGGACGAAAAAGGAGCGGGACTTCAGGCTTAAGCAGCTCCTCATGGAAGCAGCACTTAGCCCGGATCCTCCTTCAGCGCGCCAGATTTCGGCATCGAGTGCCTCGGTGCCTAGTGCCCCAGTGGCTCCTTCCGGTACTGCACCGCGGGCAGACGCGGAAAAGGCGCCTCGGCACCGCGTCCGCCGCAAGCCCCTTGGCGCCGGTCCCTGTCTCTGGGACGTAAAAGGCCCCGTAAAACTCAGGACGCTGCTGTCCAACAGGCACCGGCTACCCCCGCACCGGTGGTAGAGCCACGCCCGGCTTCCGAACGCCAGAGGGTGCAAGTATCATCAGCACCGTTGACTCCGGCGCCGGGTGTACAGCCGTTGAGTCCGGTGCGGACTGGCTCACCGCCTCGTCAGGTGGTGGAGCCCTGTCTCCCTTCTACACCGGAGACTTTTGCCACGGCGAGACACCTCATCGCCCTCACGGAGCCGGCGCCTTCTCAACCCACGGCACCGCATGCCTTTCGTACGGTACAGTCCAGGGGCAAGCCTACCCTGATACAGCCGCCTTCTCCGGGCGTGGACTCGCGGCACCGCTCCCGGTCTTGATGCCGCTCGCAGTCCTGGTACCGATCTCCATCTCGGCGCCGGTCGTACTCGCGGCACAGATCTACCTCGCGGCACCGGTCTTCTTCTCGGCACCGATCTGAGCATCGGTACCGGTCGGAGTCAAGGCGCAGCTCTCGGTACCGGTATGAGCGCTGCTCCCATTCCCGAGGCCGCTCCCGGCACCGAGGTTACAGATGGTCTTCGTCGTCCAGATCCAGATCCGGATCCCAGTACCGACATGCATATCGGCACCATTCTCGATCCCGGTACCATTCACCGGCACCATGCAGAGACCACTCACCGATTGATCGGCACTGCTCGGCACCGTACCAGGACGTTTCCCTGCACCCACGCTCAGCACCGCCCTGGCCCTCGAGATTGGCGTCTCACTCTTCAGAAAAAAAGTGCTCCCCGTTCAACGTACCCTGCTCAAGGTTAAGCTACAGATGACTTGGGTCATTGGCAGGAGGGGGCAGACAACCTTCGACAAGACCATTCGCATTGGTCTTTCTGGACCCCTTGGGCGTATCACCAGGCTCAAAGGGCTCCATTAGCGGCCTCTCGCTCGGCTCACTCTGAGCCCAGGGTTCCTGAGGCCATCATCTCCCGTCCTCCCCCAGGGGGTATGGAGGCTCCGGCCCCGACGCCCACGCAGGAACCAGACCCGGGTGCAGGGGATCCTGCACCTCCAAGTCCCTTGGAGCCGGACCCTCACACAGATCCCTTACCCCCTGAGGCATCCTCCTCATCTTCCCCAGATGAGGCAGTGGCGGGTACAACACCCTCAGGCCCACCTCCTAGATCTTCGTGCCCACCAAGACTTGTTACATAGGGTGGCAAGAAATACGGACCTACATGCCGAGGAGATAGTGGAGGTGGAGGACCCGGTGGTGAGCATCCTTTCATCTGATGCCCCAACGCGGGTGGCGTTGCCCATTATCCGAACAATTCAGGCTAACGCTACGGCCCTATGGCAAACCCCGGCCTCCATCCCTCCAACTGCCAGAGGGGTATAGAGGAAGTACTTTGTGCCCTCTAAAGACTATGAGTACCTCTACATGCATCCCCCACCATGTTCACTGGTAGTCTCATCAGTGAACACCAGAGAGCGCCATGGCCAGCAGGCGGCAGCGCCCAAATCAAAGGACGCTAAGCGCTTTGATATGTTTGGACGCGAGGTTTATTCAGCGGGGGGTCTGCAGCTCAGGGCCGCAAACCAACAGGCGCTCTTAAGTCGGTACAATTATAACTCATGGGTTTCCATGGGTAAATTCAAAAAGTTGGTTCCCCAGGACTCAAGGGAGGAGTTCGGGGCCCTGGTGGAGGAGGGCAAAAAGGTAGCTAGAACCTCCTTACAGGCCTCCCTCGACATTGCGGACTCAGCCGCCAGGACTCTAGCGTCTGGGATAGCCATGCGACGTGTCTCCTGGCTCCAGGTTTCGGGGTTAACGCCAGAACTGCAGCAGACCCTGCAGGATCTGCCGTTGGAGGGCCAAGGCTTGTTCTCGGACAAGACGGACTCTAGGTTACAGAGCCTCAAAGACTCGAGAACCATCATGCGCTCCCTGGAGATGCATGTCCCAGGACCTCAACGCAGACCCTTTAGGCCACAGCCACAAAGGTTCTACCCTCCTCCTCCTTGTCCAAGACAGGACTTCCCCAGAAGGCGGGGACGAGGTGGTAGACGGAGGCCAACCGGGACCCCAACCCGATCAGAACCAGGGCCCCCCTAGGCCACCTTCAGGACCTAGGCAAAACTTTTGAAGCTGCGCCCGAGGACTGCACACCAGCCACTACCCAGGATCCATCTCATTTATTTTGGGATTGCCTCTCCCGTTTCCACCGTGCTTGGTCCCTTATAACTTCGGACTGTTGGGTCCTTCGCATGGTGGAGAGGGGATACGCCCTCCAGTTTTCTTCGTTTCCCCCCTCCCACCCTTCCCCATTCCTCTTCAGGGACCCTTCTCACGTGCATCTCCTTATACAGAAGGTTTTTGGGCTCCTTTCTATGGGGGCCATAGAGGAGGTTCCCCCAGAGTTAAGGGGCAAGGGGTTTTACTCCGGCTACTTCGTGATCCCCAAAGCAAAAGGGGGTCTGCAACCCATTTTAGACTTACGCGGACTCAACAAATTCATAGTAAAGTTGAAGTTCCGCATGGTCTCCTTGGGGACCATCATCCCTTCCCTGGATCCTGGGGACTGGTACGTCGCCCTCGACATGAAGGACGCATATTTTCATACAGCGATCTACCCCTCTCACAGGCGCTTCCTTCGTTTTGTAGTAAACAAGATACACTACCAATTTGTCGTCCTTCCCTTCGGACTGTCCGCGGCTCCGAGAGTGTTCACCAAATGTATGGCTGTCGTGGCAGCATACCTTCGGCGACAAAGGATACAGGTGTTCCCGTATCTAGATGACTGGCTGGTCTGCGGCCGCACAGAGAGCAGGTTCAGGCGCACGTACAGATAATACTACAAACATTCCACGACTTAGGCATTCTACTCAACAAAGAGAAGTCCACTCTGGAGCCGATCCAGAGAATAGAGTTTATCGGGGCAGTCTTAGACTCCACACTCGCCCGAGCTCTTCTGCCAGGCACTCTGTTTCACACCATCGCGAACATCATCCACGGACTCCAGGCCTTCCCGATTACCACTGTAAGGACGTGCCTCGGTCTGTTGGGTCACATGACCTCTTGTACTTGCGTAACCAGGCATGCCAGACTTCGGCTTCGTCAACTTCAGGCCTGGGTGTCCTCGGTGTACCGCCCTTCTTGGGACAGCCTGAACATGGTGGTCACGATTCCGCACTCGGTCTTGACCTCTCACCTGGTGGCTGGATCACAAGGCGGTTTATGCAGGAGTGCCGTTTCACGCCCCACAACCCTCCCTGCACCTGGTCACGGACGCCTCATTTCTAGGGGGCGCTCCCCTTGGGGAGCACCATACCCAAGGCCTGTGGACCGCATCCCAACTAGCTCTGCACATCAATATTCGAGAGCTGATGGCGGGGCGCCTAGCCTGTCAGGCATTTCTCGGTCTCCTGCATGGCTGCTGCGTGTTAGTCCTCACAGACAACACCATGGCCATGTTCTACATCAACAAGCAAGGAGGATCCCGGTCGTCTACCCTGTGCCAAGAGGCCATTCGCCTGTGGGACTTCTGCATTGCCCACTCGATACATCTCATGGCATCGTTCCTCCTTGGAGTCCAGAACACTCTGGCGGACCATCTCAGCAGATCCTTCCAGATGCCCGAGTGGTTGATTCGCCCGGACATAATCTATTCCATCTTCCAGAGGTGGGGATTTCCCCAGGTAGACCTGTTCGCATCACGAGCCAACAGGAAGTGCCATGTGTTCTGCTCCCTACAAGGGCAATCTCTGGGCTCCCTGTCGGACGCTTTCCTTCTAACGTGGAAAGACCAGCCGTTCTACGCTTTCCCTCCATTCCCACTGGTCCACAGGGTACTGTTCAAACTACGCAGAGACCAGGCACGTGTGATTCTAGTCGCTCCAGCTTGGCCAAGACAGCACTGATACACCACGCTTCTGGAGCTATCGGTTCAAACTCCGATCACGCTTCCGTTGTGCCCAGACTTGATCTCCCAGGACCACGGCTGATTGTGTCACCCCAACCTGCAATCGCTCCACCTTACAGCGTGGATGCTCCATAGCTGAATCGAACAGAGCTACAATGCTCACATCCCATGCAACAGATTCTAATGGGAAGTAGAAAGCCCTCTACACGGACCACTTACTTAGCCAAGTGGAAGCGGTTCTCCTGTTGGTGCGACCAGCAAGCCATGCCCCCTTGTAGGCGTCTATTCCTCTTATACTCGAGTATCTCCTGTCCTTGAGACAGCAGGGCTTGGCGATATCTTCAGTCAGGATTCACCTGGCCGCTATATCGGCGTTCCACCCAGGAGAACACGCTTCCTCGGTCTTCTCTAACCCGATGGTTGTCAGATTCCTCAAGGGCTTAGACCGCCTTTACCCACAGCAACACCAACCCGTTCCGGCGTGGGATCTTAACCTGGTTCTCTCCAAGCTCACAGTACCCCCATTTGAGCCATTGGCTACCTGCTCGCTCCTGTACCTATCTTGGAAGACAGTCTTCCTTGTAGCCATCACTTCAGCAAGCGTGTTTCTGAACTCAAGGCCCTCACATATGAGCCTCCGTACACAGTCTTCCACGAAGACAAGGTGCAGCTTTGCCCCCACCCTGCCTTCCTTCCCAAGGTTGTATCAGCTTTTCATGTGAACCAGGATATATTCCTCCCGGTCTTCCATCCTAAGCCGCACGCCACGCGCCAAGACCAGCGTATGCACTCCTTGGACGTGCGCAGGGCCCTTGCTTTCTATATTGAGCGTACGAAACCATTTCGAAAGACGCAATTCTTCGTTGCAGTAGCCGACCGGCTGAAAGGCCTACCGGTCTCCTCCCAACGTCTCTCCAGTTGGATCACGTCCTGCATTCGTGCTTGCTACGACCTGGCTGGTGTCCCAGCGCCACGCCTCACCGCCCACTCCACGAGGGCCCAAGCCTCCTTGACTGCCTTCCTGGCTCAAGTCCTGATCCAGGACATTTGTAGAGCTGCAGTTTGGTCATCGGTCCACACCTTCGCTGCTCAGTATGCGCTGGTACAGCAGTCCAGAGACGATGCTGCATTCGGTTCAGCGGTTTTGCACACAGCGATGTCTCATTCCGACCCCACCGCCTAGGTAAGGCTTGGTAGTCACCTAATTGGAATCGATATGAGCAAGCACTTGAAGAAAAAACGGTTACTCACCTTTGTGACTGTTGTTCTTCGAGCTGTGTTGCTCATATCCATTCCAAACCCGCCCCCCCTTCCCCACTGTCGGAGTAGCCGGCAAGAAGGAACTGAGGGGGTACTGGGTCGGATGGGGTATATATCCAGCGCTATGAAGGCGCCACTCCAGGGGGCTCCACAGCCGACCCACTGGGTGTTGCTAGGGTAGAAAATTTCTCCAACGTTCGTGCACGTGGCGCACGCACACACCTAATTGGAATGGATATGAGCAGCACATCTCGAAGAACAACAGTCACAAAGGTGACTGTTTTTTTTCATCCAAAGTACTTTCGCAGGTTCACCTTAACCAAATTATTACCTGTATTCTTTCCTAAGCCACGATTGAATGCAGTTGAACAGCAGCTTCATATGTTGGATGTGAGAGGGTGCTTGGTGTTCTGTCTGGAAAGAACTATATCATTTGGTTTCTTACCTTGGCTTTTGGTCTCTTACAAGGATCAGATGAAAGGTCAGATGGTGTCTGACATGATTTCCAGATGGATTACTTTCTGCGTTACCATGGCTTATGAAGTGGCTCAAACCACTCCCCCACAGACTATGGGCTCATTCCACAAGGGCTCAAGCAACATTGATAGCTTTCTTCAGCAGTATTTCAATTTTGGACATTTGCAGGCTGCTACATAATCTTCCATGTATATGTTTGCCAAACATTATGTGATGACCATGGCATCTAGGTTGGATGCAAATCTGGGGAAGTCAGTTCTGCAGATATTGTTCAAATAGAAAGTGGAGCTCAGAGTCTCACTACTGCTTGTGTTTCACCTGAGTGGAATTCACATCTGCAACAACTTAGAGGAAAAAACAGTTACTTACTGGTACTGTTACTGTTTTTTGAGATGTGGGTGCAGATGTGTATTTCACAATTCACCCTTTCTCCCTTCTGCATCAGAATTTCCAGCCTTGGGTTCCAATGTGAAGGTAGTGAGGAGGGTCGGGGCACCACCCCCGTATATAGTCATGGAGGGGCTACTCAGGCCAGGGGGCATGAACATTGCTTTGATGGGTACTGCTAAGTAAAGTTCCCTGCTTTGATTCACTGGACACACTTAAGTGGAATACGTGTCTGCATCCATGTCTCAACACTAACAGCACGGATATATGTAAATAACTCTTTTTCCTGGCATACTGCTCTGTTACTTTGGTTGTTGCATTCCCACCACATCCCTCCCATCACTCCATTCCTGACATGCACCTGAGGTGGGGAGAGGGAGTGGGTGGCATAGGGTCACCTATTGTGGCTTTACATCACCCAAGAATTGCCCTTCAACAGGGGGCAAGATTCTTTAGGATAATTTTTCAGCCATTTTGTCCTGCCAGACCTGGAGCCAAAGATTGAGACCATGGACTATATAAAAATGGTTTGAAAAGATTAATAATTGTTATTAATCTCAAACAAAATGCCCCAATGTTATGATTACAGTAATGTTTTAATTGTATTAATATAGTATTTGTGAAAATAGAAAACATTACAAATCAAAGATGAATGTTAACTCTTTTCTTCTAAAATATAGGTGAAGTGATTGTAACTACACCACACAGCCTTTTGAGACTGCTTGAACACCATAGCTTATTCTTTCTTAGACTCTGTCATCTTGTTTTTGATGAGGTTGATAACTTGTTCTCTGAAGCTAGCAAACAAGTGAGTATGGTATACATTCAGATAATACACTACTTCAGTAATATACAACTTAAAAGCCTTTAAAGGGGGTGGAGGACAGTGTATAAATATGAAATTTGTATAAAAAGAAAAATTATAAGCCCGTGATGTAATGCCTAAGTGTGGCATGAATTTAAAAAAAGACAGCCCCTGGATGTGAAGACATATTACGTGGTTTAAAAGAAAGAAACAAAACCCAAACTGCTTTTGCTGCTAAATCTCCACCAATCTTGAACAATGGGTTTCTTTTTCAGATAAAGCAAACGCTTACGTGGGTTTCTCCTCACACCTCTCTCCCTTCTCTTTCCCTTCCACCTTATTCTTGCTGTTCCTCACTACTCTCAGAAGAGTTATGGGAGACCCTCCACTTCTCCAAAGATCAGCTGCTTTTTCAGTGTGGTGGCTACTGACTCTGAAGAGTAGAAAAGGAAATACCTAATTTATGGGACTAGCATGATGTCATCTTAAGTAGATGACTTTCATTCCTGCTACATTCCTCTCCGGTAACTGTTCCATTGAGGTCTTTTCTTTGATTATGACTGGCGGGCCCCTCAGTCTTCATGGCATACAAGGCAGAAATGAGTTCAATCAGACGTTACCACATACCAAATTAAGGAGGTCCAAAATCTCAGTTAGGAAACCTAAACATGTTTTTGCTTTCTGAAGGACATGTAGAAGAGTCCCTGTTTTCTACCCCCTTTCAGAATTCCAGTTTCAGGGGACTTAATTGTTGCGTCTTATACCTCTCAACTTTCTCCCACTCCAGTATCCTCCAAAAAAGTATGAGTCCCCTCTTCTGTCGGCTAAGGGTAGACAAAGGCTAGCTAGCTATCAAGAACTTAACGGTGTAAAACTCAAGAGTCTTCTAGCTTAATTCTTTCCTTAATTCTTTCCTTGTACCCTGTCAATGTGCATGGTTTTTTTTCTCCAGCTCTTTATAGGAGGGGAAGTGTTTTCCAGGCAGAGGAGCCTTTTTAACTTCCTGTGAGCGGACTTAACCTTAAAGTTTTTCTTTGGAACTGGCAATATTGGACAATTGTTCTTGCTCAACAAAGCAGGATCTCCAGAAAGAGACTCTTGTGGGGTGTGAGCCTGTCTTCCTATCTTTCTATTGAGGGAATTATGGAGTTCTCGTAGTACCCAGATGCTAATCTCTCTTTAAGGATAGGTTACCAGAAAGTGCTATGAGGCCAGGAGGTCATTTCCCTGCTTAGGTCCTGCGGTGACTGAGGCTTCTTTAGTCAGAAGTTTTCAATGGAAGTGGAAGGCAGTGTATCTTTAAAAGGTCTCTGACAGAAAGATGGTAGAGAGATTCAAGAAAGAAAATACCTTTAAGCGCATCTTAGCCAATTCTTGAGTTTTCTGCACATAGACTTTTTTGGTACCTAATTACAGATGTGCAAGCAAGGTATCCTTAGTGGATTCTATGTATCAAAGACAATTGGGATTGCCTTTGCCTACTATTAAAATTGTTCTATATATTTTTAGACTTCATAAGTTTGTCCTTTAAAAAATACCATCACATAATTTCCACTTTTGGTTTGGATCTTAATGTGGGACAGGTTAGAACTTTCTGGTCTTCCGAAGTACTGTCTGTTGGACATGAACTTTCCCTTATTTTCTATTCAAACTGCCACTGCTGGCAGTTGACTGACTTGGGCATCATTGTTGACAGCTCAGTCAATTGAATGCAGTTGAAGAAAGCAAAGAAAGTGTTATTTCCATAGAGAAGTGGATGGAGAATATTAAAAGTTTATAATGCCCGGTATGGCCTCAGAATATTGTGTGCAGTATTCGATACCTCATATCAAAAAAGATATTGCCACAATATGTGGTGGGGAAAAAAGGTATGCCACCCTTGTATTTTCCTGATTCTGAGATGTCACCAGGGCTACATTATTGTTCTGTACTGCCAGAGTGGAGGATAGACTTTTTCCCTGAGTATCTTTATTATTCTAATAAAATGTTGACAAACCTTGGCTACTCAGAAGCATTTTTTTCTACTCAAGGCATCATGGTCTTGATGGAAATTGGGAGTGATAACACTTGGGGAATTTCACCTCTTTTTTACACTGTAGCATTATAAGTGTTTCATATAGTGAATTGTATTGAATGTCTCTGCACCAGTTTAAACGTCAAAGTTTAGTCAAGTGAAAGTGAAGGGTCCCAAGCTGTCCCTGCTCCCTAAAAAAGCACTGAATTATATGGACATGCTTTCTTCCTGTCTCAAATTCCAGGTTGGTTCAGCACTGGCCTGTTTTGTCTCCTGTGCGGGTTGTTTTCCTGTGGTAGCAGCATGCCACAAGCTCCCCTTACTTCACCACTGTGATATTGCATATGCACTCTCTTGTCTAGCCTCCGGGTGGCTCCCTCCACCTTGCTAATTACTTGTACTTGTCCACTATTAACTATCTCCCTACTAGAACTTCTATGTTTGCTGACCCATGTCTTTGGGTTTTTCACATCCTTCTGGAGTATCACTTGCCACTCTGTCCTGGCCTCCACGTTCCCCAGACGCCAATAGTTCCTTCTGTCAGGGTCATCCTCTTCTCAGTAGCTTTCTCTGAAGGCACCCTCTTATAGTCTTTTTTTGTTCTTCATCTAAGGCGGGCCCTATGAGATGCTGCCCTGGACAGCTCTTTATAACTTCTGGAGACCATCAGAGACCCAGATTCCTACCATGGTATAGATACTTACCACTGTTGCTAAACACTATCTGGTGATCCTGGGGAGATGACATGAAGATTTTTCTTCAATAAGCAATTCCTTTTTTATTAACAGGGTTTGAGAAGGTGTCTCAAGGATAGGCTGTTTAGCAGAGCCACACTGCTTCTTTCCCATTTTTGAAGCTATCATTTTTGTCCTTTTTGAAGCAGACCTTTTATTGACGGTTGCTTCTTCAGTGGGATTTGTCTTAAGTTTGGATAAGCTATTCTTTTGAGTCCTTGGGAGAAGTATTGCTTAAATTTTAAAGGGACACCAACTTGAAGTCTAATCAGTTTCATCAAATGAATTTGGAATAATTTCACGTCTCTGAACCTCTTGCCAACTTTCATGACACTTGCATTTTAAAGATCTTTTTCTCTGCCTTTTTTCATTGTGAAAGACCCATATAAACTTGAGGGGAAATGTTGAAGCTGGCTATCTATAAAGAGCTTTCAGATATACAGATAAATTGGAGAGAAATGTTTTTCTTTAATCTTTCAGTTATGCTAATGTGTACCGGTAACAAAAGTAGGTAAGTTTTTCATGTAGAATTGTAATTTTTAAATTTTCAGTAACAACCTGTTCTTAAACACTAGTATCACCCCCCCCCCACCCCCGTAAATTAGACATTTTTAAGCATGCATACTTGTTAGTATTTTAGTCAATCCTTGTTCTTCCTCTATTGTGCTCTGAATGGAGTACGTTTTCTCTTAGGAATTTTTTTCCATTAATTGGATATTAAATAAGCACTTGCTTTTGTCCTGATTCATATGAGAGGTTTTTAGAAAGTGCAGTTGTATTTTTGGATGGATGCAACAAAGATAAAACAGGCCCTAAAACTTTCATTGCCATTTGACTTAAACTGTAATCTATAGGTATGTGAGCAGGCTGGTTGTCTGCAGCCAAAAGTTTGTAAGGCGTTATCCAATTATAGAGGTGTCTTAGCTTTATGAACTTCACAGGCTAATACATGTGCACTAGAGACTTGCAAGGGGTGGATTCATCTCTCCCCACAGATTTTTGTGTGTTAGTAATAGTTTATCCTGTAATATCAAAGGATGCCTTTTTTCTAACAAGATTCTCCAAGTGGCTCACCAAAGTAAGCCTTCCACTTAACAGATGCAGCAAACCGTAAGCTACCTGTATTGATTATGGGCTTGTGTACACAGTGCATTAGTCTGCACCAGAGGAGTGTAAATTCGAGTGCTCACTAGTGTGTTGCACACTAACTGTTTCATGTGGACCCTGCTGGTGTACACTAAAAGTCCCCCCTAGTGAGTGCTAATGTAGTCTCAACACACACTAGGAAACTTTTTGTGTATGCCAGCAGGGTCCACATGGGACAGTTAATGCAGGACATGCTAGTTGCGCACTAGAATTTACATCCCTTTGGTGTGGACTAAAGCATTGTGTAAACAAGCCCTATTCCTGTTTATAGGCTGAGAGAAGAGGGACTTATTACCAGGCAGAATTATTCCCTGGTAATATTTTGTCTTTTTACTCTCTTCTCACATACTAAATATCCACTTTCCCCTCTGTTTCAAGATGCTGCTTGACCCAGTATTTGTACTATAAAAAATAGCTCTTCTTTGGAAGTATCTAACAGGGAAGAGGTGTATGGGTGCTTATATATGAATAGCAATTCTTTTGCTTTCTTGCTGGATCAATGCTACTTCCACTGACTTTTTCTGGTCATAGAACGGAACAAAAGAAAATTTGCCAAAAAGAAATTCATACTCCTGTTTTATAGATATTTACTATATTAGAGTATTACAAGAAAACAATTACTATTGAAGAGCGGGAATCGGCACCACATCAGATTGTTGCTGTTGGAAGTCATTGGAGTAAACATATAGAACATTTAACAAAAGAATTCATGAATGATCCTTACATTGTGATAACAGCTATGGAAGAAGCTTCCATATATGGAAATGTGCAACAGGTAAAAACCCAGAGATTATGCTATTCTTCCAAGTTGAAGTTGTTTAGTGGGATTCTTTAATTTATATTTAGTTGCAGTTTGCATTACATTGACAAGTTATGTGCGCACATGTATCTATTTTATTTGATCAAAAATAAGAAAACATTCTATAGTTTTACCATAGTAGGATGTAGAAAAGATAACAAGGGAAGCTTATTTCTGAAATGGTAACAGAAGAAAACTTCAGAATATATGCAAAAATGTGTATGTTCAGTGTTTAATTTGAGATTTTAATAGTACAAAGTCTGTAGATGGATTGCTGAAAATTTCTACAGCTATGCTTTGTAGGGGCTACGCGCTACAGATAAGGTCTTTCATTATTATTTATGACTTATAAGTTTCAGTTAGGGTAACTTTATTCTGCTAGCCCAGGGGTGGCCACCCTGAGCCTGAGAAGGAGCCAGAATTTACCAATGTATATTGCCAAAGAGCCACAGTTATGTCAGTAGCCCACTATCAGCTCCCCCACCCTACTCCCAGTGCCTCCCACCCACCGGCAGCCCTGCTGATCAGTGCCTCCCCCTCCCTCCTCGCACCTCCCTCCCCGCACTTCCTGGTCATCTGTTTCATGGTGTGCAGGAGGCTCTGGGGCGGGGATGGGGGAGAAGCAAGGGCACTGCAGGCTCGGGAGGAGGCGGGAAGGGGTGGAGTGGGGGCAGGGTTTGTGGCAGAGCCAGAAGTTGAGCAGTGAGCAGCCCCCGGCACATTGGAAAGTTGGCACCTGTAGCCCCAGCCCCAAAGTCGGTGCCTATACAAAGAGCTGCATATTAACTTCTGAACAGCCACATGTGGCTCCAGAGCCACAGGTTGGCCACTCCTGTTCTAGCCTAAATTCCCCTTGCACTTTCAGTTGTATGTAATATTCACTTCCTATTTTCTAACTTTTCTTCAGTGTTCTGTTTTATTTATTTAGATATGACACATGGGGGAGGAAATGCCTATCCAGAGCGCTAGACACCCTTAACATAATTTTAAAAATACAGTCAGCTTCCCCCAACACAAATAACCAGCAGTGACATTAAATCAAACAGTATTTCAAGATATTTACTAGGGCTGTCAATTAATTGTGGTTAACTCACACGATTAACTAAAAAAAATTAATCGCGATTAAAAAAATTAATCGCGATTAATCGCAGTTTTAACCATACAGTTAAACAAGAGAATACCAATTTAAATTTACTAAATATTTTGGATGTTTTTCTACATTTTCATATATATTGTAATTTAAATCTGTGTATATTTTTTATTACAAATATTTGCACTGTAAAAACGATAAATAGTATTTTTCAATTCGCCTCATATAAGTACTGTTGTGCAATCTTTGTCTTGAAAGTGTAACTTACAAATGCAGATCTTTTACGTAACTGCACTCAAAAACAATTAAATCTTTAGATCCTACAAGTCTACTCAGTCCTACTTCTTCTTCTGCCAATCGCTAAGACAAACAAGTTTGTTTACATTTACAGGAGATAACGCTTCCCTCTTCTTGTTTACAATGTCACCAGAAAGTGAGAACAGGTGTTCGCATGGCACTTTTATAGCCGGCATTGCAAGGTATTTACGTGTCAAATATGCTAAACGTTCATATGCCCCTTCATGCTTTGGGCACTATTCCAGAGGACATGCTTCCATGCTGATGACACTCGTTTAACACTTTTTTTTTTTTTTTTTTTTAATTAAATTTGTGACGTTACTCCTTGGGGGAGAATTGTATGTCCCCTGCTCTGTTTTACCCGCATTTTGCCATACATTTCATGTTATAGCAGTCTCAGATGATGACTCGGCACGTTTTTCATTTTAAGAACACTTTCACTGCAGATTTGACAAACGCAAAGAAGGTACCAATGTGAGATTTCTAAAAATAGCTACAGCACTCGACCCAAGGTTTAAGAATCTGAAGTGCTTTCAAAATCTGAGAGGGATGAGGAAGTCTTAAAAGAGCAACACTCTGATGCGGAAACTACAGAACTTGAACCACCAAAAAAGAAAATCAGCCTTCTGTTGGTGGCATCTGACTCAGATAATGAAAATGAACACGCGTCAGTCTGCACTGCTTTGGATTATTATCGAGCAGAACCCTTCATCAGCCTGGATGCACGTCCCCTAGAATGGTGGTTGAAGCATGAAGGGACATATGAATCTTTAGCACATGTGGCACGTAAATATCTTGAGATGCTAGCTACAACAGTGTTATGAGAACACCTGTTCTCACTTTCAGGTGATATTGTAAACAAGAAGCAGGCAGCATTCGCTCTTGCAAATGTAATCAGACTTGTTTGTCTGAGCGATTGGATGAACAAGAAGTAGGACTGAGTGGACTTGAAGACTCTTAAAATTTTACATGTTTTATTTTTGAATGCAGGTTTTTTGTATATAATGCTACGATTACAAGTTCAACTTTCATGATAAAGAGATTGCACTACAGTACTTGTATTTGGTGAATTGAAAAATACTATTTCTTTTGTTTTTTTTTACTGTGCAAATATTTGTATTAAAAAATAAATATAAATTGAGCATTGTACACTTTGTATTCTGTGATGTAATTATGATAAATAAATAAATAAAGATATCCTATCTCCTAGAACGGGAAGGGACCTTGAAAGGTCAAGTCCTGCCCCCTGCCTTCACTAGCAGGACCAAGTACTGATTTTGCCCCAGTTCCCTAAGTGGCCCCCTCAAGGATTGAACTCACAACCCTAGGTTTAGCAGGCCAGTGCTCAAACCACTGAGCTATCCCTCCCCCTATATTGAAATTAATATATTTGAAAATGTAGTATACGTTCAAAAATATTTAAAATAAATGGTATTCTATTGTTTAACAGCGCGATTAATCGTGATTAATTTTTTTAATCGCTTGACAGCCCTAATATTTACAAATACCAGCAGTTATCCATACCCTGTTCCCCAAAACCTGGATGAAAAGATGGGCATTGCAGGGTTCCCTGAAGGTCAGCAAACCTGGGATTTTTTTGGATCAAGGAAAACGTGAATTTTAAAGTTGAGGGCTCCTTGCAGAGAATGTCTGCTAGTAGCTCCCTCTTTTATACTGAGGAGACTCCAGCTCCACAGCCTCTGCTGACTGTCACTGCATATTGTTGTGTTATGCAAGGTGCAGTTCTGTCCCATATTTGGTTTCATTTCAGGGAAGGAGTTGGCATACTTAAAGTGCATTCTAGGTTTAGATGCATTACTAATTCCATTGATTTTAAATATAGGAAATGTCACTTGAATTAGTAATACAGGTCTGTCACATCTTATGTGCATTTAACATGCGCGATTTCAACTTTACACGGTCGGCAAAAACAAAAAAAAAAGATAAACAACAGTTTTAATACTATACCTGTAGTGCAGGCGATTTTGCCCGCCATTGAACTCAATGGGGTTTTGGCTATATGCGCTTTATGCTTTTCGCTTTATGCGCTAACCGCGGAATGGAACCCCTGCGTAAGATGAGACAGACCTGTACCTCCAAAACCATAATGCATTCTAAGTGCACCTTCTGTATGTGAATAGAAATGTTTGTACAGCCTGTGCACTGTTGCAAAAATTGGGATGAGCTGAGGTGTTGTTGTTTACCATTTGTAGTTATGAACATTTTGAGGATATCGAGCAACTATTGTATATAGTATAGATATGCCTTAATTGTGTGTAAAAGAATGCATTATCTGTATAGTTACATAAATAGTTACGATACAAAGATTTTATTGGCATGAATTTCGGAGGTAAATTAATAGAAGGGCAGGTACGGTGGTCAAAGGTGCATGATAAATCAATTTATCACATGCATATTGCCTTCATGTATGTGGGTGGGTGCTGGCTGTGTGTACCACATATTATGTATTTGTCATGGCAATATTGCCACCAGCTAAACCATCTTATTTACAACAACTCTAGTACAGCATCTAGGATTAGATAGGTGCAGCTTCATAACTAGTATTGATTTATGTTTTTTGTTTCAGGTAGTACTAGTGCAATATATACATGCACAAAATGCTCTGAGAACGAACAGATATATAACAAAATGATAGTATGTTATGAGGCTTCTTTGTTCTAATTGACCTTTTGTCACTTCTATAAGGTGGTGCAACTTTGCTTGAACTGTGAGAGAATCTCTGTATTACTCCAGATACTGGATTTTACTCCCAGTAAAGCTCAAAAGACCCTGATTTTCACTAATTCTGTAGATGAAACAGAAATGGTCTATAAGGTAAGTATTACAGATATTTAACTATTAATCTATAATGTATGTACTGATGTGGAATGTGTTTTAAGTAGCAAGGTACAATAAGCCATAGTAATATTGTCTTGGCTTCTGAGCAGAGAGGAAGAGTTTGGACTTCTGGAATGAGTTTTTCACTTTGGGAGAGAAATGATGTTCTCTTCTCAGTTCCTTTGCTCAAACTTTCCAAAGACCTTTTTTAGCCATTTATGTAGTACAGTTGAGGTTTCCTAACACTCACATAATATCATGTTTTCAGTTGCAAAAGTTTGGCAAAGTTATAAGCCATTCAGGATGCAATTTTCCATGGTCGATCTCACTGAGGTTGACACTTTTGTTATGGCGGTAAGTTTTAGCAAAAGTTGTTTCCAAGAATGATTCGGAGAAAGTGTTTGGTTCTGTTTTGCCCATGTTCAGTTCTTACAGCCATTTCAGTGAGAGTCCACACAAAAAATTTGGCTAAGTTAAATCTCTGAAAATTGCAATTTATACATGCCTATTTTAATTTTTCACCAGGGATTGGCAACCTTTGGCACGTGGCTTGCCAGGATAGCACCCTGGCAGGCCAGGCCGGTTTGTTTACCTGCCACGACCGGATACAATTGATGTTAATGACAAGAGGGAAGGAAATATTTAGATAAGTAAAAAGGTATTCTAGTCAGCAGGGCTTGATGAAATGCATCCTAGGGTCCTTAAGGAAATAGCTGAAACAATTGCCCACGGTTCTGAGATTATCTTTAAGAATTTACGGAAGATGGTAGAGGTCCGAGAGGACTGGAGAAGAGCAAACATAGTGCCTATCTTTAAAAAGCTGAACAAAGAGGAATTATCAACCAGTCAGCCTAACTTTGATACCTGGAAAGATACTGGTACAAATTCTTAAGCAAATATTTTGTTAGCACGTAGAGTATAACAGGGTTATAAGGAATAGCTAACATGAATTTGTCAAGAACAAATCATGCCAAACCAACCTAATTTCTTCCTTTGATAGGGTTAGTGGATAGGGGGAAGCAGTAGAGGGATATATCTTCATTTTAGTAAGGCTTTTGACACAGTCCCACATGACATTTTCATAAGCAAGCTAGGGAAATGTGGTCTAGATGAAATTACTATAAGGTGGGTGCAAAACTGTTTGAAAGACCACACTCAGAGTAGTTATCAATGGGTTACTGTCGAATTAGGGGGACATACTGGTGGGGTCCCATAGGGATATGTCCTGGCTCAGGTACTATTCAGTATCTTAATTAGTGATTTGAATAATGGAATGGAGAATATGCTCTCAAAATTTGTGGATGACACCAAGCTGGGAACAGTTGGCACTTTGGAGGACAGGGTTAGAATTCAAAATCATCTTGATAAATTAGAGAATTGGTCTGAAATTAACAAGGTGACATTCAGTAGAGACACATGCAAAGTACTACACTTCAGGAAAGATCAAAATCACAACTACAAGATGGGGAATAAGTGGCTAGACAGTAGTTCTGCTGAAAAGAATCTGGGGTTTATAATGGATCACAAATTGAATACGAGTCAATGATGCGATGCAGTTATGAAAAAGGCTAATATAATTCTGGAGTGTATTAATGGGAGTGTTGTATGTATGACATGGGAGGTAACTGTTCTGCTGTACTTGGTACTAGTGAGGTCTTCGAGTGATGTCACTGTGGGTGCTCCACTTCAGGTGTTCGTGCACCCCTGTGCTCGTAATTGGAGATTTGTGGTAGCCGTGTCCAGTTGTCTCTCATATGTGGTTCCCCTTTCACGTGACTTCAGGTGGTTATCTGGTGCTGTACGCCCACCCCCCACTCAGTTCCTTCTCTATTGTCTTTGGCTTGAGTCAGAGAAGCTAGCCAGCACCTCAGGGCAGGTCTTCACTACGGGGGGTGGGGGGGTCGATTTAAGATACGCAAATTCACCTACGCAAATAGCGTAGCTGAATTCGACGTATCGCAGCTGACTTACCCCGCTGTAGGGACGGCGGAAAAATCGACCTCAGCGGTTTCCCGTCGATGGTGCTTACTCCCACCTCCGCTGGTGGAGTAAGAGCGTCGATTCGGGGATCGATTGTTGCGTCCCGGTGGGACGCGATAAATCGATCCCAGAGAGGTCGATTTCTACCCGCCAATTCAGGCGGGTAGTGTAGACCTAGCCTCAGTGTCCTTTACTATTAGCAAAGTTTTCGCTAGTTAGCCGTAGTTTCTTAGTTGTTTAATTCTTCCACGTTAATTTTCTTTTTGGGCGGGGGAGGGAAATCTTTCCCCTTAGATTAGAAGATAGCTTTCCAGTTGGTATCAGTTAGAGGAGAAATTTTAGTTTTCCCTCTTGGGGAGGAAACCCTCCTCTGAGGGGAATGGCCGGTTCCCTGGGCTTTAAATGCTAGCTCACCTGCAGACTTTCAATACCTGTCTCAGACGGACACTCAGTGTGTTTGCTGCCTCGGCAAGAGACACGTTCCTCAAAAGTGCTTGCACTGTCACAACCTAAAAGTCCGGACCAGGAAAGCAAGAGACCTACAATTCAAAATCCTTCTCAGGGAGAAGTCTCTCTCTGTCCGGCCTCTAAGCCCAAAGCAAGGACACCTTCAGGACAGAAGTCACCCATGGCAACCTCTGACAGGGGTCCTGCTTCCACGGATCAGACTCAGGACCACCTCGCTAAGAAGGTGGCAAAAATAAAAGTAAGTCACCACTTCTCCATCCCGGGAATCAGCCAAGAAATAGCATTTCTCAAATGGGTAAACCCCATTGGTACCGCCTTTTCTGTGTCCAAAGTTGTGGGACCTTCAGGTACCGTGGGTACCAGGAGAGCAAAAGACCCCAAGCGGGCTAGCTGTGATACAGGCAATAAGAGGAAACGGAAACCCCATGCTATCAGCACTTCCGCAGATGATGGCGTCACCTAGTGCTGGCACCACTCACTTGGTGCACTCACCGCACCGACAATCATGCTGCAATAGTTGGTACTGACCACTGTGACTTCAATGGTACTGATGCCACCAACATGGCAGCAATTCCTGTGTCAAAAAGATCTCGTTATCATCTCGATGCCGTAGTCTCCTATTCTCGGTACCGACATTACTCCAGCACGCTTGGTACTAAGCCATCTCATCACTCTGCCTCGATCAGTTTCCCCCATTCTCAAGTGATGAAGGGGAAATATGCTCTCCACAACATTCTTCCCCCGTTCATACTCTCATCAGATCAGATCCCCTGCACAGAAGATACTCTGCTGAACCTCAGGATCATCACTGGTATGGGCGTCCATGGATGCCACTGATTTCCTTTCCAACACAGTGGCCATATTGGAGCCCGTGGTTGGCATGCCCCCCCCCATGTTCCCTCCCTTTCCCCCCCAAACTTGCCAGCCCACCCAAAGTGAGCACACATCATTCACCTTCATCTTCGGTACCAGGACTATTCGAACCTACAGAATAGGGGGCTGAAGAGGAGGAAGAATTCTCTGACCAGGAGACGACACCAGCAACCCACTTCTTCTCATCTTTCCCCGATGACCCCATCATGCCACCACCTCCCAATACGGGAGATGATTCCAAACAGTTTCAGGACCTTTATAATAGAGTTCTGAGCTCACTGGTGGTTTCACTGAAAGAAGTCCAGGAAGCATAGCATAAACTCCTAGACATTTTACAGACATTGGCCTCGTCCAAAATCACTCTTCCCATGAGTGATGTGATTATGGAACCAGTTAAGTCAATCTGGCAGACACCAGCAACAATCCCACCTACTTGCAAGAGGTCTGATTAAAAAAATAGGAAGGAAGGAAACAGAGTTCCTCTTCTTGCACCCAATGCCAAATTCTTTGGTGGTGGATACGGTCAGTGAACGGGGCAGATAACACCCCAAAAATACACCATATGACAGGGATTGGAAGAGACTCTATCTTTTTGGCCATAAGGTATACTCTGCCACTCTACACCTCAGGATTACGAAGCATTACTCGCCAAGTATGACCACAGTAACTACTCCAAACTCTCAGAATTTATTCCTGAAGAGAAAAAAGAACAATTGAAGTCCATTCTTTCAGAAAGGCATCTCATTACCAGGACTGCATTACGGACCGCCCTGGATTCTGCAGACACGGCAACCAGGTCCGTAACCACTGCGGAAATGATGCGAAGGGCTTCTTGGTTTTACCTTTCTGGATTTCTCAGAGAGGTGCAATTGATGCTTGAAGATCTGCCATTTGAAGGACCAAAACTCTCTGCAGCCAAAACAGACAAGTCCCTTCACATGCTCAAGGAATTGAGGGCGACACTGAGATCCCTAGGCATCTATATATCTGGGACCAAGAAAAGACAGGGTAAATACTATAACCCGCAGAGATTCCGGTTCACTTCTTATACACAGCCCCGCAGACAATATGAACAACAGGGCTGAAAACAGAGATTTCCAAGGAGGCGACACCTCCCACCGCCATCTGCTATGTCTCAACAACCAACATCTAAACAGCAAATTTGAGACTTTGGTCGAGAGTCTGAGATCCCCCCCCACATCTTTCAGTGTTAGAACCGCGGATCATCTCCCAACCATTTGGAGATTGTTTAACTCCTTTTTAACCAATCTGGCAGTCCATCACAACACTACCACCAGTGCAAGAACTAGAATTAATTGGAGCCTACCTCAATTCTTCTGAGGCGACGCCCTCTCTACCACAACAATTCTTAACTTTAACCAATCTGATCTCCACAACACTAAACAGTCTGCAGGTAACTGCCAGGACTTGTCTGCAACTGTTGCGCCATATAGCTGCCATCACTTTCGTCATCAAACATGCAAGACTACACATACGGTATCTACAATCCTTGCTCCGGACAACCTTTATCCTGCACAGACACAATATAAACAAACACCGCACAATGCCAAACAAGATAAAATACTCCCAACTCTGGTGGACACAACCAGACAACATCTGCATGGGGTGCCTTTTGTACAGAATCCCCCAACAATGACCATCATATCAGACACGCTATTCATAGGTTGGGTAACACATCTGAACTCACATTTTATCCAGGGCTGTTGAGTCCCTTCTGCACATGAATATTTTACAACTATTAGCCGTTCACAATTTGTACTCCCACTTCTTACCTATCACCAAAGGCAAGACCATATAAGTCCTCCCAGACAACTTGGCATGCATCTTTTATGTAAACAGATAAGGGGGGGAGCACTCTCATACTCCCTATGCATAGAAGCCATACAGTTCTGGCACTGGTGCATCACACACACGATCCACCTCACAGCATCATACCTACCTGGATGCCAAAACACCACAGCAGATGCACTAAGCAGGAATTTTTCTCAGGACCACGAGTGGGAACTGGACACGTGTGCTACACTATGTATTCATATAGGAAGATCTAGATGACCTTGTAAACTGGAGTAATAGTAATAGGATGAAATTTAATAGTGAAAAGTGCAAGGTCATGCATTTAGGGATTAATAACAAGAATTTTGGTTATAAATTGGGGACACATCAGTTGGAAGTAACAGAGGAGGAGAAAGACCTCGGAGTATTTGGTTGATCACAGGATGACTATGAGCCGCCAATGTGATATGGCCGTTAAAAAAGCTAATGCGGCCTTGGGATGCATCAGGCGAGGTATTTCCAGTAAAGATAAGGAGGTGTTAGTACCATTATACAAGGCACTGGTGAGTCCTCATCTGGAATATTGTGTGCAGTTCTGGTCTCCCATGTTTAAGAAGGATGAATTCAAACTAGAACAGGTACAGAGAAGGGCTACTAGGATGATCCGAGGAATGGAAAACCTGTCTTATGAAAGGAGACTCAAAGACTTGGTTTGTTTAGCCCTAACCAAAAGAAGGCTGAGGGCAGATATGATTGCTCTTTACAAATATATCACAGGGATAAATATTAGGAAGGGAGAAGAATTATTTAAGCTTAGTACCAGTGTGGACACAAGAACAAATGGATATAAACTGGACATGAGAAGTTTAGACTTGAAATTAGATGAAGGTCTCTAACCATTAGAGGAGTGAAGTTCTGGAACAGCCTTCCAAGGGGAATAGTGGGGGCAAAAGACATATCTGGCGTCAAGACTAGGCTTGATAAGTTTATGGAAGGGATGGTATGATGGGATAGCCTAATTTTGGCAATTAATTGATCTTTGATTATTAGCAGGTAAATTTGCCCAATGGTCTGTGATCGGATGTTAGATGGGGTGGGATCTGAGTTACGACAGAGAATTCTTTCCTGGGTGCTGGCTGGTGAGTTTTGCCCACATGCTCAGGGTTTAACTGATCGTCGTATTTGGGGTCGGGAAGGAATTTTCCTCCAGGGCAGATTGGCAGAGGCCCTGGAGGTTTTTTGCCTTCCTCTGCAGCGTGGGGAACGGGTCACTTGCGGGAGGATTCTCTGCACCTTGAGGTCTTTAAACCATGATTTGAGGACTTCAATAACTCAGACATAGGTTAGGAGTTTGTTATAGGAGTGGGTGGGTGAGATTCTGTGGCCTGCGTTGTGCAGGAGGTCAGACTAGGTCCCTTCTGACCTTAAAATCTAAGCATTGGGGGTTACCAACAGTAGACCTTTTTGCAACTGCACAGAATGCTGAATGTCCGCAGTTTTGCTCCAGAGCAGGGCTGGGCCTTTACTCATTAGGCGATGCCTTTCTTATAAAATGAGACGCTCCCCTCCTATATGCCTTTCCTCCCACCCCTCTCCTAGCGCGGGTGCTTCACAAGATCAGACTGGAAAAGTCCAAAGTTATCCTTATAGCCCCCACGTGGCTCCAACAAACCTGGTTCCCTTACACAGGCAACCTTAATTTTGCCACATCTTCACTTTTGAGTGTTTGACTTTTACATCTCAACACTCTTTTCCAAGTGAGTTTTTGTATGTAATTTCATTTACAGTATGCACATAGTTTCTATTTCAAAAGATGACTAAAAATAGCAAAAGCACAAAGAACACTTAATCAGATATAGCATTCCTTTCTGAGCTCCAGCAAAACATTTTTATCTTCATATTTCCAGCCAAGTAGCATTGGTTTGTCTCATTCCCCAAGAACATTAAAACCCTTGTTTAAGGTTTCAGCTTGACAGTCACTCAGCCAGAATTCTCAGGTATCAGTCAAAAATCATATCCCCTAAGCCAGTGCAGTCCACCTGTCATTGCGTGGCTTCACGGGTCTTATTACATTTGAAAATAACCTCTGCATTTGAGACAAAACAGTGTGGCAACAGTAGTCTACTCGAGAATCTTAATCACGTAATCATTAAGCTCTATCTTTGTAAAATTGGGAGGTATAAAGTAGCTTTTATGCTTTATGTAGTTGAGATAGGACATTTCAAATAGGTGACTTTTCAGTTAATCGTTCTTACATTTTTGCCAGCTTAGTTTACGTTCGACTGTTAGTAAGTGTTTTAAGCCATGTGTGCCAAATTAGTTGAAAAATATTTTAAGTGGAATATTGTTAACAAAAATGTTGAAACAGAATTTTGTAGTACAGGTTGAAGTGGAATACTAATTCAAGAGGACCCTCTTTAAAAATTGATTATTTCAATTATTAAAAACTTGCTATTTAAAGAGATCCATTTTCCTGATTCAATCATTTGGCCTCTGGCAGCTGGCCCTATTACAGTCATTTGTTTAATTAGTGCCTAGATAGAAAATTACTTGACATGCTACACATCTGTGCTTTGAGGTATCAAAAAGTACCAGTGTTCTCCTTTTGGCTGAGTAGAGTTTGAAAGGAAAAAATCTGAATGTGTAATAAAAAATTGCAGATAAAAATAGTAGCATTTATTTCATTATGTGATGCACCCCATGAGCGTTAATATATCTGGAAAATTGTTAAAATATTAGTAGCAGAAAATCCTGTACATGCACAGGATGCAATTTTTGAATACTTTTGATAATTTGAGAGGGTTTTTTTTCTAACTTTAATCAGAATGGAGGACTAAGTCCACAGAAAGTTGAAATCTTCTGTAGAAACTATTTTTGGGTTACCCATGCACTCAAAAAACATCAGACATTTTAGTTGGTAAGACAGCCCATTTCTTCTCAAAAATGTTTAAATAGAGTTCTGATCATTTTTATATCAGAGGATTGACTTTAAATAAGAAAAACATCATATTTATTTTAATAAACAAAAAGTCTGTTTACCTAAAAATGTTAAACTAAAGAATGATTGAAGTTAAAGTTATAAAGCAGAGTTATTTCTAAATAGAAGATTTTGTGGGTACCCCTGTCACATATGAGCCCAGGAGGTATGCAATGTACCAGTAGAACAAGAAGACTTTGTTTCAGCTAGAGTAATAATTGGTAATCAGATTTCATTTGTGTAATATACTTCTGGAAAAACTCATAACTCTTATGTTTCATCATTAGGCAGTGGTGAGTAGTTCCATATTCTGCTTGAAAGCACACAGAGAAATTGAATTTCATTTCAAATATGCTGTAGAGCAATGGAAAAAAAATTTTAGTTCTGGCAGCCATGTTGTGTTAGGTAAGTACATTCCTTTTTGAGTTTGTCATTTAAAATTTTTTGGGGTCTTTGCTTTAACATTGTTTTTAAAGAATATGTCTCCAGCCAGTGGTATTTCATAGTTGAGTCTATATAAGAACTCATGGATAAACGTTTAATTTAGTTACGTTACTAAAATGAGAGTGCAGCTTAAGAATGCCACTAAAAGTTTCATTTGCCAATTCTTGGCTATATGCCACTTTGTGTGTGGATCATGCACCACTCTAAATACTCATTTCTAGGTTATGCCAGATTTTCTACAGGAGGCAACTGGCTCTGAATTTGGTCTGGTGTGGATTAGTAACTCAGATAAAAGCTGCCTCATTCTCAGTGAAGCTGACTCAAGCTATGGAAGCTCTTTGGTAGAGTCACAATATGGGGCCAGGAGGTACTTTTCTTCCCTTTTGTCCCTTTTGTTTCACTGCTGGGCAACTTTTTATAGTGTACTTATTCTTACTGTCTTAAAGTTGAAGTCTTTCCCCCTGTTTTTTAAAACAGTCTTCTTAGCCATTTATGTATTACAACATTTTCATAGTGGTCTATGCTGAGCCTGGTTGCTAGTGCTCATACAAAAGCTTGTCCTTTGATCTCCTGGCTTGCACCTGGGCTTCAGTGGTTGTCTCCACACTTTATTTTAACAGGGAAAAAAAATCAGTCATTTGGATATCAAGTAGTTTGACAGTCAGAATCCTATGCATTCTCAAAAGCACACCTTTGAAAATAAAGGATTGCAAAGCTGTATTTTCATATACTCAAGAAGATAATTTGTGGCTTCATTAAGACAAGTAAAGATTAATTGGTAAAGTGTCTTGTCAACTATACCAGTAAAATGGGATGAATATCCTTGCTTTTCTTTTACTCTACTTCTACTCTGAAAATAGTCTCTTCCTTTTTAATCACAGTGAACAGTTCCAAAAACATTCTCTTTCTGCTTTAATGGTTCTGGAGTCATGAAAGACAGAGAATGTTCTTATAAGAGATTTTTATTTGGCATTTGCTGGCTTCCAAGAATAATATAGTCTCTTCCAGGGGGATGCTGTCATGACTAAAATCTCGATATCAAAAGTCTTCTTAAAAATCTTTTAAGTATCTGATACTTGCTGCAGTGTGACTTGCTTTTCCCAATAAACCTTCGTCAGTAATGCACTGGCCAGATAAATTGGAACTGACTTCCATCTAGATTGACTTTCTCAAGTGCCTTTTAAATTAAATTAAATTAAGGGAGCTATCCCATCTCCTAGAACTGGAAGGGACCTTGAAAGGTCATCGAGTCCAGCCCCCTGCCTTCACTAGGAGGACCAAGTACTGATTTTGCCCCAGATCCCCAAGTGGCCCCCTCAAGGATTGAACTCACAACCCTGGGTTTAGCAGGCCAGTGCTCAAACCACTGAGCTATCTCTCCCTCCCCAATGGGACAATTGAGGGATCTGTATAAAGGCACTTGGAAACTCCTCATAGTTTGAGAGGATCTTGCCTCATAGCAACCAGAATATCAGAATTCAACAATCCAGGTTCAGATATTAGGCTTATGATTATCAACCTTCACATTCTTCATTTCTTTCAGATCTCTGGATTGAAAAGTACTATACTTCTACAGTACAGTCTCCCTGAGTGGAGAACCAGAATTCAGTGCCCACCAAAGAAAATGTGACTCTAACCCAGTAGCCTTTCCCCATTAGGAGATGTCTAACATCTTTCTTGATATTCTGGCCACCAAAACTCAAAACAGATGGGCACAGAAAGTAATTTTCACATATCTAATTGAGATGCAAGAGAATCACACCACTTTTTTTTTTTTTTTTTTAGCTCATCATCTCTGTCCTCCATTGCAAAGAAATGTTTTGCAATTTTCCAGGCTATTCAGAAGTTCCAAAATTTTTGAATATCATCTCCTTTGCCTTCAGAAGAATGTTTTTCTATTTACTCTGGATTATTTGTGGAAGCAAAGATGACCAGAGACTTTCATGCAGTCTTACGCTAGTCACTTTTCAATTAGTATGCTATAGCCGAGCATGGCAGAACCCCCCTGGCTCCTGCCTCTGCTAGATCCACAAAGTCACTCTGAGATCCTGGGTAGTAACTACTGGTGCAGTTTATTCACAGGCTTGTTGCCACCACTGCTTCACCATCTACAGTTGATGTTTCACCATCTGGAGGAGGGAAGAGCTACCTCCCTGCTTCCACTCGCTGTCTTTTCCCTTTCTTTCTGCTCCCCCCTTGGCTTCCTTCCCTTGAGGCTTTTATACAGCCCCAGGTTAATTAGGCAACAGCTCTCTCTGCTTCCCCAATTAGGGCCAGGTTATCTCCAGCCAGCTCTAATTTATTCCCCTAAATGGGAGCAGGCATGACAGAGGGCTGAATTAGCAACCTGTCACATATGCCTAAAAGTGACCCAGATAATTACCTGTTGTCCATAGATCTGAAGTTGTTACATTCATTTTATTCTCTCCAAACAGTCTTGAATTCCTTCATTTTCTGATAGATAACAAATATTAACCTTGGGCTTCCTTGCAGTCCCAACATCTGCTTTCCAGGTTACCTGTGATCATGGTCTTGTGACTGAGAAAAGGGTAACCAAATTTACCATTGCCTTGATATTCTCTATTTGGTCAAAACTTTCTTCGTTGAAGTGGTCATGTACTTGTAGAAAAGGTCATGTTAGACATGTCAAGATCAAGTCAACCTCTAAGTGCAGGTTTTGGTTTGTTTGAGGTTTTTTGTTTGTTTTTGAACTTTTTGGGGGAGGGAGTGAGGGAAAAGGGGAAACGAGAACTCTCATTCAAAAATAGCAGAAATACAGGAGAATGCCAGAGAGACTCCCATTTTGTCTACAAATTTCTAAAAGCACTAAAAGAGACAATTGCTACACCTCCTCATGATGATAGCTTTCTTTTAGGGCACAGACACGTAGGACCTTCCTCAAAGACTGCTGCAATTTTTTCTTCTTCAGAGCAGGAGTTTCTAGCACCAGAATCTGGATTTAGCATTCCCAAAGAACATTCATATTTCATCAAGCTTCCTGATTGCCCAGATGTTGTACCTAGATGGGAGTCCATCACAGAATATATTAAAAAAAAAAAAGGAGTTTAAGCATTAACTGTCACATGCAAAGCAGCTGCCAAGATAAGAACTTGTTTCCAAAAAAACTATTCCACAGTTGAACTGGAATGTAACAAAAACAGGATGGGGTGAAGTACCTCAAGCAGGTACAAAAAGCTAAGATCAGAAGCAATAAAATTTCATTCTTGAGTTAGCAAGAAAATGTTCATTCTAATGGAATGTTGAACCCTCATACTGATAGATTGTAGTTGCATCATGTCTCGGGATGAGTGGCAGATACATAAGTCACCGTTACAAATTATAACATCTATGTGGGATGTATTTCAGGTGAATGTTTTTGCCTTTCAGGCCAACAAAAAGATTAGCAACTCTTGTTCCAGACGCTGAGAGAAACATCTTACACAGATGCCTTCTCCTTTTCATTGTAGTATCTTTTTCATAACTTCCCTCTTTACTCACTTCTTGCTTGAATTGTGAGGAAGATCTATGCTAAAGATGTCTTTTAGGATCTGATAAATTGGAAAATCAATCATGAAAATTCCAGTTTTTCTCAACCTCCTTCAGGAGTTCCCTTTTCAATATATGGGTGTCAAAAAATGGAGCCTAACTGCACAGTATTTGAGATGCTGTAGTATTTGGTTAATCGCCAGAAGCTGACGCCATTCTTTTAATACTTAGGAATAACTCTACCAACCTTATGTACCAGCTGACTTGGGAAGCTTTCCTTCATTGGTGTATAGTAGACCTTACAGCATAAATAATCTATAGGTTTCCATATCTCCTGTCCATTAATTCCCTCTGGCAGCATTTGAAAGGCCTCAATGCAAGCCACTTCCACATTCAGTTTTCACTTCATGGATACGAGTTCAGAGTTTAGTTTATTGTACTTTGTACATGTATGTTTCCTGAAGGCAGTTTCACTTTTGAGGTCCTCTTTGTGAACTCTCCTGGAACAATGGAACCTGTGGGTCTGTGCTTTATTTTGGGCTAAACTGTATTTGTAATTATTGTGCTGCAAATTTGGAGGAAACGTGTTGAAGTTCGTAAACATCAAGCTGAAAAACTGCTACTTCAGATTGATTGTTTGCAGTGTTGTTGTACCAGTGTTTGTCCCAAGTTATTAGAAGGACAAGCTGGGTGGGTGAGGTAAAAGGTTGGTCCAATAAAAGTTATTGCCTCACCACTTTGTTGCTTCTAATTGACACCTTTTCTGGGGATGTAGAAGGGTTAAACCCTGAGCATTGTTCAGCACTTAAGGTATTGGATTATCTATTTTATTTTATCAAAGCTGTTGTGTAAATGTCTTTTGTAAAGATCTGTTTGTCATCCATTTTACTTTATATGATTTCTGCTCTTAGATCATTTGTTGCAAACAGCATGATACAGTGACCTCCTCCTCCTCTTTACTATTCTTTTATATCAGTTCAGGGTAAGGAATTGTTCTGTTGAATGGAAAAAGAGAAGACACATCTTAACATACTAAAATTACCTGTGATAAAAATTTGTCGCCTCTTCCTCTATCCTGTGTTCTTATTTTTTGATGTGTGTAAAGTTTTTTGACTGCGGGCAAAGGGGTTAAGTGATACCTGTTGTAAGTATGTTTATGGAAGACAGGAAAACGTTTTAGATTATTGAAAAATAGTCATAAAATAGTTAGTAGAGGATGAAGAGGAGAGAACAGCTATAACAAGCACAAATACCATTAAGTAATGTGCCTTTTTCTGTAATATTTTGTAGTACTTACGCATGACGTGTATATTTGAAATTATTTTCTTTTACAGTTTTAACTGATGACTGCATGCCATCCTTGGGAATTACTGATGCAACTTGTGTGGTTCATTTTAGTTTTCCTGCTTCTCCAAGAGTCTTTGGTGTGCGCTTACACAGCATGTCTGATAACTTCCAGAATGTACTAGAAAAGGTTTGAGTAGCTTTTAATGGGCATTTTAGTTTTGCTGGCTAGCATTCATTTATTAATAGTAACATTTTGCCACATGACTATTGAAGAACTTCTAAAGCCTAAAAATAAATTTCTTCCCCTTTTCTGAAGGGTTCCTCTATAGATCAAGTATACACAAAGGCAAAATCAATCTTATTGCTGACAGAAAGAAATGGATGCCATGCAGTTGGTGTACTGCGTTATTTAGAACACACAGATGCTAAAATTCCACCGGAACTGTGTGACTTTACAGCGGGGGTGCTTGAGGCCAAAGAAGATATGAAACTTGCAAGGCCTCTTTGTCAGTACCTTAAAAGATCTGGTGTTTGCAAGTAAGAAAATATCAAGTTTATGCTAACAAGTTTAATGTAATCTGCTTTGAATGACTGTTACTAGTTAAATGATAAGAATTCCCTTTAGAGAATTGTATTCACATTAGATTTGCAGTCATGGTTCTTTTGCTTCCATCTGGTGATAAGTATTCTGTCATATTTAACAGTAAAAAGTGTTCATGTTCCTCCAGGGGACAGCAGGTATCTTTGAAAGTTATAAGATTACTTCCCTGCCTGCCCCCTAGTTTTCCTCTAATAGTGAAGGGGCTGTGTGATAAATCTATTTTCCTTTTGGAAAATAACTGTTCAGTGAGCTAACCACCAACATTTTAAGAGCATAGAACTGATGAATTCTTTCATTACAGCCCTTTGTGATATTTTTTGTAGTAATGATCACTATTATTGATCTCTTAAAATAGTTAAGTCTGAGCGTACATTTGTGATGACTAATCAACACCAATAATTCCTCATTATGTGCTAAAATGACCTCTTCAAGTAAATTGAACTGTTGAAGATAATTTTTATCTTCTCTCTTGCTTTGGTGGATTGAGGAGAGGTTAAATGTGCACACACATTAATGGATTAATATGTAGTGCCTATTGCAATTGGGTCATATCACAGATCAGATAGTAAAAATAAATAACCCTCAGTAGTGAATTTTCATTTTAGTGCTTGTTTTTTCTGCTGCTGTTGAGTTCCACATCACATTTCTGAAATCTCTACTTCTCCCGTCCCCCACACCAGTTTGCTGTTCCTCATGTTTCTTGTTAAGCTTCTGTCTCAGTTATGGTATTTACAAAATTTTAGAGTTTTTAAGCTTTCCTGAAACCATGGTCTAAACTATTAGTATACTATCTTTTGAGTTCTCCATCTTGTTCTTAAACTGTTTTTCTTATTATATGAATATGCAGGGATATGAGAATATGTCCAGATCGTCATCGGGTTCACTTACAAATAGACTTACCCCAAGAGATGTCAGATAACACTATACCAATGGCTGGATGTGTCACAGTAAGTTATTAGAATTTATCTTGTTTAACTCTGCCAGTACTCAGGTTTGATGGCTAGTTGGCACTCTTATGTAACATGATTTGACAATTAACAGCATCAACAGAATAATTAGTATATTTGGTCCTTTGTGTGTTCTGTTCCCCCATAGCTCTCCTTTGTGTCCTAATTTCTTTCTTTAGCTCAGGGAAGTGAACAGGTGGTCTTGACTGCTGACTCACAATAATATTCACAGAAGAAAAAGAAGGGCAAAAAATGCTCTTAATTCCAGTGACTGCTTAAGCCCACAGTAATAACCCTCAACTGGAGTGTCCTGCTCACCTGAAGGGTTTGCAGTAGAGGTAAGCAGTGTGACAGCCGTAGGCCAGGTTTATGCCCAAAAGTTAAATTGATCCAGCTGTATTGCTCAGGTGTGTGAAGAATCCACCCTCCTCCCCCCTCACCCTCCAAGCCACGTAGTTAAAAACGACCTAACCCCCAGTGTGGACTGTGCAAAGTCGATGGAAGAATTCTTCTGTCAACCATGCTACCGCATTTCAGTGAGGTGGACAAACCCTCCCTTCACTGTGGTGAATGTCTATACTGAAGCGGTACAGTAGCACAGCTGCTGTGCTGCAGCTATAGCATTTCAAGTGTAGACAAGCCCTTAGTTTGAAGTGAAGGTGGGTCTTGTGAGCATCCTCAAAATTCACCTGTGGCTTTTATTACTGCATCAATGAAGGGTCTGCAATGAGACAAATAAAGGTTCAGGCCTCCTGTGTTGAGGCCATTCTATGTCAGGCCTTCTAGAAAATGAGGCCTCATTCCTAACCCATTGGATAAAGGAAACAGGAGTCCTATAAAGGACTGCTGATGCTGTATTGCCCTTTTTTTTTGTTTTGTTTTTTGTTTTTTTTGTTTTCAATTTCTGCCTCTTAGCCATTATTCAAACTACAGGCTTGGTGAAGCTGTTTATGCGTCAGCATTTTTCTGAATAAGGAACTTAATTCTTCATTGCCATTGTCATATTAGTTTGTGCCAGAACCTGGGCTGCACTAAAATAGCTTCATCTCTCCAAACCAGAAATTAAGTTCAGTGTGGGAGATTGTGCTTGTTGCTGGATGAAAAGAAGCTGTTACTTCTATTGAAACAGTTAATGTGATTATTCATGGATACAGGATGGTCACTCCAAGTAAGAAAATTGTACCACATCTCAGAGAAATGGAGAAGTTATAGGGTCATTCCCATTAGCTGGCCCCAGCACAGCATCTCTAAAGACCCATTAGACAGAAAGGTGGACCAGACTTCTGTGTTTTATTGTCCATCTTGCCATATATGTGGCCAGGATCATATCCGAGTAGATGGCAGATATTCCCCCAGCACAATAGCTAGAAGTCCCCAAAAGGACTTCAAGCCAGTAATTCTCCAGGGTTCTGATATTTGGAAGGTCTTCCCTAAGTCGGATATGGTGGCATGCTTCATCCCTAAAAATATGAGGTTCCTAGCCTTGCTTAGATGAGGCCTTCTGGGAGACTACTGAAAATAAAAATTCTTCTTTGAATTTACACAAGCTCTGAATCTTTTCTGAGTAGCAGTCTATCTGAGCTGCACATATGCCCTGTGCCATCTCATGCTCCTGTGTGAGGGCGTAAAGGGCAGAGTGGCTGTGCCCCTCTATCAGGAAAAAGATGGGGAAGACTCTCTTTACAGTGGTGTGAGGCACTTGGCACCAAATGCCATCAGGATGGACATAAATCCCCAGGGTTTAAACCCTGTCCATCATACAGTTGTCTTATGGCCTTAGATAATAGATAAAGCAAATGCCTATTCTGCCTCAGGGAAGGACAGTCCCTGATAAGTGCTCAATCTGCCATTGCTTTTTGCACCAGAAAATGGACATACATGAGTCTCAGATTATATCTACATGAGCAGTCCATAAAAGTCACATCCAAACCTGAAGAAGAGACATCCACTAAGCTGGAGTTGACTAGGCTGTTTATGGCAAGTGCACCAATGATCAGGGTACACCTGGCTTCAATGGAGAGAAAAAAACATTTAAAGGCACCAAAACCACCATATCTGTAGGGTAGAATAGGGCACCGATACTGGTCCCAGCACTAGACTTGCAGCTAATGGCACTGATTTTCCTGGAGGTGAACTTCACCTTGCCAACTCCCAGTCACTCCTCCTTCCGTACATCAAGTCAGGAACCTTTTCCCATCAGTTTAGAGAGAAACCCCTGCAATGTTTCTGGACTAATTCTGTAGCAAATGCTGATGTATAATTGGCAATGGATTGGTCAACCTCAATTTGGATGGTACCCTTATAACTTGCCTCCTTAGCCCACTGACCTTACTGGGACCTACCCTACCATATGTTCAGGAGTGGGCCACTGTATCATGTGATTAAGAGGAGGCTCTAGTGGCCAGACCCCCATGTCCGAGATGGAGGAAGCCCCTTGTGGTGGTGCAGATGCACTGCAAATACCTTCTCTACCAAAGGAGTCTTTGTATTCTCCTGATGAAGCACTCACTTTGGCCCTGACATCAACCATATATGATTTTAAAATCTTACAGGACTTGCTGACAAAGATAGACAAAACCTTGAACATCCAGATAATGGTGAACCATGAGAAAATTTGACATCCTCACTGCCATCGAGAATTGTTCTCCAGGTAATGAGAGGTATAATGGACCTAGTGAAGGGGACTGTGGCATTCTCTAGCCTTACTCCCCTCCAGCCCACAGCCAGTAAATAAACACTACCAAGTATCCCCTATAGTCTTGAACAATTTTAGGCACATCTGACCTCAGGATCTTTAGTAGTATCCAGCAAAAGACCAGGTCCTGCAAGAGGATTAGAAAAACAAGGACTGCCAAAATTGGGCCTTTTCAGTCCAAAGATTAGAACCAACTGGGTTATGGCTCTGTACTTTACAAGACAGATTTCCACCTTGACATCCATCTGGTCCACAGGAAGTATCTGAGATTCTTTTTTGAATGGTTAAACACATTTTTTCCACTCAGGCATATTTGTGTACCCCATGTGCTGGAGCAGAAGAGTTTTCGCAGCAGTACCTGTCAGGGCGGTGCATGCGTCCTGACATCCTTGTGGCTCCTCCTGAGGTTATATCTGGGTGGTGCCTCCCTGACTCTCTTCATTTTATTCTCATTGCCCATGGCCTGAGTCTGAGCTCCCCTTGCAGTTTTCCTCATGGGTTTTCTTGTGCGTAGTCTGTCTGTTTAGCACTCTACATGACTGGCAAATAGTACACTTTTGTTTTTATTTTTTACTTTGTACTGTGTGGTATTAGTTAATTTTGATGTTACGCACTGGTGGCATGCAGCACTTGCTGAGCATTAAGTACTGAGCATTGTGTGGGGTGTCCATCCTGAATAGTGAGTTCTATATGTACTGCCTTTTTTGTCTTCATGAGGGACACATTGAGAGGTTCAATGTCTGCCCCTCTTTCAAGAAAAGAAAGCAGATTTCCAGAGACCTGCGCGTCAAACACCACCTGGGGAGAAGGCAATGAGTCCTGCCTCGGCTTCTGGGCCCTGGAGGAAACACTTCACTTCCCGCCTGTCTGCAGACCACAAGTGTGGTTGTGGTTGTCTCTGATAGAGTCCAATTGCAGGGGGAGTCTTCGCCACACATAGAGAGGTTGGTTTTCCTCTCCAGGGCCTCCCTGAAAGAGGACACACAGGACAAACCAGTATCTCTTGTCCAATATAATTGCTGGTTAGATCCATGCATGTTCTATGCAGTAATAATGAGCATTCCTATCCGTAGAAATGACTATTAATTTGCTGTATTTTCCTCCATTCCATAACACAAGAGAGGCATTTCTGAATGGTAAACATTGAGAGTTCCTCCTCTTCTTCAATAAAAGGACTCAGATCATCACTGAGACTATTCAGGTACCCAGGTAGAGCTGAGCTGTCAACCCATGTTTCCCGAGTACTGTGGCAGGAGGATCTGTGCCATACTGTTGATTTTCAGTACAGTTTTCAGGGTAACTGTTGGTTCCCCTAACAATGGATGCTGTTTTGGGGCAGATATTATTGGTATTGACAACCCTGTAAGATTAAAATGCAGCAAAGGTTTGTTTTGCCTCTCCATTACGGACTGTTTTGTGGTACAGGAGTCCATTGCATTGTTTCCTGTTTACCAGGTCTGTCTGTCTGTCTTCTCAGTTCTGACGCGGAGACTATTAGTGGTAGTGATGTTGGTTCCAGACAAGAAGTATTGTAGGGGCTTACGCCTTCTCAGGTACTTTCTTTGGCACTGGTATAAAGTGTGATGGCACTGGTACAGTCTTTGGCGTCTGTCTCAGCACCAACAGCGTTGGTACTGGGACTCCATTTGGGTACTGACTCCAGCTTATACCATGGCACTGAGTATGAGAGGTCATTCCTGACACCAGTTAATGATGATGTGCCATCAATGTCTTAAGACGTATTTGTGGTACTGCCTTGGTACCGATGCTGGCCTCTTCACGATAGGCTACAGCTAGATTACATTGCTGAGTGACTCCAGCAGGCTTTGTGCCCCTGATACTTGCTCATTATTGAGATGGCTCTCTGGAGTCTGGCTCAAAGTCCTCTACTATCTCACCATTTCCTCCTAGACTCAGTTGATCTAGCAAGTCTTCTAGACTGTCTGCAGAAGGAGAGCATCGGGCTTGGGTCTGATAATTTAGCAGACAGATAGTCATGGCACTGTGCTTATTGGTTCCCCATGCCCTATGCTTTGGCCATTTTGGAGCCCTTGGGATATTTCCTGTTCTCCTAGGTTTCAGTCATAGACCCAGTCAAGGGGAAGGTCTCCAGAGTGTTCAGTAGAGCAGTTTCCAGAGCCACCTAGATTGGAAATATGAAGAGATGTTGTTCCCCCTGAGCAGCTAATGGTGCAGGAGGAGCCAAGGCCTAAGGAACCAGTTCTACCACAGGAGGATCCATCTGCTTCTGCTAACCTTTCTTTCTTCTCCCCTGATTACTCAATGATTCTGGACTCTTCTCTGGTTCCAAAGGATTTTAAAGTCTCCTCAGAAACTTCTGAGGAGAATCACTGTGGATTTTTCCAGTCCAGTGAGTCTCCAGACCCAACCCAGTACCAGTGGAGCCTGTGTCCGTGTTCCCAGGTTTCAAATTTTACACAGGCTGTAAAAAGCCTGGGCTTGTTGGTGAACCTCATTCCTGTTGTTTCAAGTGCTTGAGTGAGGGCCACATTAGAGACAGGTGCTCTATTTGTCATGGCTTCAACACCAGGATGAAGAAGCTGAGGGAGGAGTGCCTCCGATATATCTTCATGAAGGCTGCCCTTAGACCGGCATTTGTGCCCCCTTGGTTTTCCAAGGGAAGCTTTTTGAAGACTCCTTGCCAAAGTGTTCCTCCAGTGGCCCTATTGGATACTCTGGGGAATGACATCACCAAGGTCAAGCACAAGTACATCTCCCCAGAAGGGAGCACTCTCCTATTAGTACTGACAGGCCTGTAGGTACCAATCAGCCTTCTCACTCCCAGATGTAAGATTTAGCTCAGCCTGCTACAGAGCTGCAGTTGGTGTTTGATACCACAAGATCAGCCATGGGAGTCATCTCTGTTGCCCCTGCTTCAAGCTCCCTCATCCCAGGATGAGGGCCTGGTATTGGATGCATCCTCCCTGGTGCCAGGTGACTTTAAGATGCAGCAGGACCCCCTCAGGAGAGCAGCAGCCTTTCTGGACGTTCAAGTGGAGCTTGTGGAGGAGAGTACCCACAAGCTCATTAACATTCTCTATCTCTCTGTGGTAGGGAAGGTGGCCCTCCCTGTAAATGATGCCATTATGCAGTAGGCCGAAACAATCTGACAGCCCCCTTCCTGCATTCCACCAGTGACCAAACAATTGAATGAAAATAACAGGTTCAGTCCCAAGGGGTTGTTTTATTTACATCCCACCCCTGGATCATTAGTTGTGGCCATGCTGAAAGAGATGAGCCATCAGGGTCAGGCTAAGGCTTACCCTCTAAGAAAAAATGCCAAAAAAACCTCAACCTTTTTGGCAGAAAAACTTATTCTGCAGCAAATTTACAATTTCATGTTGCCAGTCAACACTCTTTGTCCAGATATGATTTCTCAAATGAGTAGGTCAGATCCCAGTCTGCCAGCAAGCTGCCTGAAACTTCCAGAGAGCAATTCCAGTCACTCATCATTGAGGGCTGCCTCATCTCTCTAGTAGTCCTACAGGCTTCTATCGACTTGATGGACTTTGCAGCCAGGTCTGTGATAACAGTAATAATGTGCTTTTCCTCCTGGTTACAGTCCTCAGAGATTCCTGTGGGAGGTACAACACACAATTGAGGACCTTCCTTTTGAGAATTGTGCCTTGTTTTCATCCAAAATGGATGAGGCTTTGAGACCAGTTCTGAAGTCTTTGGGCTTCCAAGCTCTGGCCATAATATGGTCCTCAATATCAACCTAGACAGCCGTACGACCCCTTTCATTAGGCTGACCAATCTAGGCATTCCCAGGGCACCAAACAGCAATTTTGACTTTATGTTGAGGACCGTATGCTACCCAGCCTGGGACTTATTGACCCTTCCCCACCTTTCTGGGACAGGTTATACCATATCCTACATGTGTGGCAGTCCATCACCTCAGACAAATGGGTGCTTAGCATGGTGGAATCAGGATATACCCTGCACTTCCTTTCTATCTCCCCCCGGCCCAACACAGTCCTTCGGGGGCCCTTTTCATGAGGCTTTGCTAAGACAAGAAGTGAAAACGCTACATGCTTAGGGAGCCATAAAAGAAGCCCTCTATTCATTGGGACGGGGATTTATTCCTAATATTTTCTAATGCACAAGGCCAGAGGGGGCTTCCATCCCATCCTAGACTTACAGAATCTCAATATAAAAAAAAAGTTCTGTATTGTACCTCTAACTACAATTATCCCTTCACTAGATTCAAGAGATCGGTTTGCTTCCCTTGACTTAAAGGATTCATATACCATGTGGCAATTCATCCTGCCCACAGTATGTTCATGAGGTTTGTCGTAGAAGACTAATTCACTGTCCTGCCATGCAGCTTGTGATCATCATACAGGGTTTTTACCAAGTGTACAGCAATAGTGGCTGCCTACCTCCTTAAGAGGTATCCATGTATATTCTTAAATGGATTACTGTTAGTCTGGGCTCCTTTCAGACACCAGGTATAGGCTGCAATCCATCAAACAATAAGTCTCTTCCATGTCCTGGACCTGAAAGTGAACAAAGAGAAGTCAATGTGATGCTTCTGGGGAGGATAGAATTCACTGGGGGCAGCATTGTGATGTGATCTGTTTAGGACACCTAGAACTGTGAGCCACTGTGTTGCCATTCTCCCTTAGCAAGAGCGAGAGCTTTACTGCTGCTAAACTGTGTATCAGTTCTCTGACACACAAACTGTCTGACTTGCCAGCAAACTCTTCAAGACTTCACCAATTTAAACCTTGCCCTGTACGTGGTAATTCATCAACTCCAGTTCCTGAGTTCCTCAGAGACATCTCCCTACAGTGTGCAGTCCCTCTCTCCACAATTACAGAAATTAAGTGAAAAGAACAGGAGTATTTGTGGCAAATTAGAGACTAACAAATTTATTAGAGCATAAGCTTTTGTGGGCTACTGCCCACTTCTTCGGATGCATATAGAGTGGAACATATATTGAGGAGAGATATATACACACATACAGAGAGCATGAACAGGTGGGAGTTGTCTTACCAACTCTGAGAGGCCAATTAAGTAAGAGCAAAAAATTTTTTGAAGTGATAATCAAGCTAGCCCAGTACAGACAGTTTGATAAGAAGTGTGAGAATACTTACAAGGGGAGATAGATTCAGTGTTTGTAATGGCCATTTGGTATTCTCACACTTCTTATCAAACTGTCTGTACTGGGCTAGCTTGATTATCACTTCAAAAATTTTTTTTTCTCTTACTTAATTGGCCTCTCAGAGTTGGTAAGACAACTCCCACCTGTTCATGCTCTCTGTATGTGTGTGTATATATATCTCCTCAATATATGTTCCACTCTATATGCATCCGAAGAAGTGGGCAGTAGCCCACGAAAGCTTATGCTCTAATAAATTTGTTAGTCTCTAAGGTGCCACAAGTACTCCTGTTCTTTTTGCAGATACAGACTAACACGGCTGCTACTTTGAAACCAGAAATTAAGTGTGCTTCCTCTAAAGAGTGGGGTTGCCAATTTTGGTTGGACATATTTCTGGAGGTTTCATCACATGATATAATCTTTAATTCCTGGAGACTCCAGAACAATCCTGGAGGGTTGGTAACCCTACCAAAGACACAGAGCACACATCAGCCTGTTTGGTTAACTGAATACAGTGATGTGTATTAATAAAACAAGAATAAATTCAACAACAAAGAACAGAGATTTAAGTGATACTAAGCAAGAATAACAGAAAAGGTATGGTTACAAATAAGACAAAGCGTGCTTTCTAGTGACTAAAACTTAATTTTTGCAATTTTCTTTCTTGCATCAAGTTGCTAGCATCCCTAGTCCTCCAGACTAAGGGATCCAACTTTCACAGCCTCAGAGATTTCTGTATGCTTTATCCCATCGGTGTTGGATAACTAAAGAGCCTTTTTGCTTCACTTGTATTACCCAAAGTCCATTTTCTCTTCATCAAGAGCCTGGAAGGTTTTCTGGGGTGCAGATTTGGTTGGCCAGTATAATTGCTAAATTGTCTTCTCTTGTTAACTTGATGGCTTTGTTCACTTAATATGTAAATGTACTTGTATTGTCCTTTTTTTAGAAAGCTTGACTGGCAGACTGGTGAATTTGCATTTCTTTGTCTAAAGTCTTGTCTACAGTACACAGTTTTGTCGGCAAAAGGCAGCTTTTGCCAACAAAATAGTGGAGGTGTTTACACTGCACTGTTCCTCCCGCTAACAAAACTCTCCTGCTTTGCCGACAAAATAAAATCACCTCAGTGAGCGGTATAGAGCTTTTTGCAGCAAAGTTAGATTGACAAAGCATCAGTGTAGACACTGCGTTTGTTATGTCGCTGTAGCTGGCTTCCAGGAGGTATCCCAATATACTTACCATGACCGCTCTGCTCATTGTTTTGAACTCTGCTGCCCTGCATCCAGCTATACAGGTATGTGCCCCTCCCCTTTCAAAGCCTCAGAAAGTGTTGAAATTCCTCAGTGTGCAGAGCTCACATAGCTACTGCCCAGCTGAGCATGCCACTCTGGGCAGCAAACACACTTCTGCCTGGACTATAGGGGAGGGGGTGGGAGGACTTGGAGAGAATCACAGTGTACTGGTCTCTGAGTTGGGGTGTGGGGACAGGGAGACTCTAGCTGTCTGTGCACCAGGTTCTGCCTCATGATTGGTTGCTTCCGGCTGCTGTCTATACTTGGAGACAGCATGCTGGCACACTCACCCCCCTCCACCCCCTTGTGTGGGCTTCTCAGGTTAGTGTTCAGGAATGCCAGTTTGGTTGAATTACTAAGTGCTACTTTAAAAAGTGATTTAAAATGTGTTTAATTTTCAGGCACACACAGATGTTATTAGAAGGTTCATAGCATGGTGTAAATAAACACACTGACACAAGAAGCAGTATGGACATGCATCAGTGGTTTAAGTACAGCAGTGGCTGTATTCTGGCGTAACTTGTGTTGACAAAACTCTGTAGTGTAGACAGGGCCCAAGAACATATTTTAGGAACATATTTCCAGCACACATACATAACCCTTTGCACTCTAACCATGCATACATCGTGCAATAATATCAATTAACACTGAGTCACCAGCTTTCATAAGACTTCATACACTTTTATAGTATAATAATATCATATACTATCAGTTGATTCAATTCCTTATTCTTTGGTGTTCAGACTCCCCCTGGGGTCTCTGGACACTGACTGTCACAAACATCAGCCAGAATATTCCCACCTCTTTCCAGGTTTCAAACTCTGTGGGACCTCTGTTTGTCTCTTAAGGACTAGCCTCAGACCTCTGTAAGGAATTGCCTCAAACACTGCGTTTATGTATGTGACCCCTTATGTCAGGCTACAGCTTAGGGCACTGCAGGCATGGCTCAAGGCAGTCAGGCATTCTTAATTTCACCACCTAGATAGGCTGGTTTGGATCCCGGACAGGGTGTTGTCTGTGCTGGATTAATGGATGAGCCAAGATAATGTGTGCAGGGGAGTTCCCTTCTGCCCCTCTCCCCCAGTCCATGACTCTAGTAATGGATGCTTAAACCGTGGATTGGAGAGTTAATATGAGTACGCTTCAGGCTCAGGATTTGTGGACTGCTCACAAGGCCAGGCTTCACATAAACATACTGAAGTTGCTGTCAGTATTTTTGTGTGTGTTAGCAGTTCCTGCATCAGGAACTTGCAAGACTGTCAAGGTACTCTCTGACAACATCACAGCAGTGTTTTATGTGAGCAAGGAAGGGGATGCCATGTCAGATTGCCTCTGTCAGGAGGCAGTCAAGTTGTGGAATTGGTGTATTCAAGGCTCTGTCATTCTGTCTCATTTGCTGGGAATTCAGAATGGCCTGGCAGATTGTCTGAGCAGATCCTTTAACTTAGACCATGAATGGTGTCAAGAAAAAGATTGTAGCTTTGGTGTTCTGCATAGGAAGCTTTCCATCACTGCATCTATTTGCGACTTGTCAGAACAGGAAGTGTTCCCGGGTGGGTCACAGTCCTGGATTAATATCAGATGCTTTCATGTTCCTGTGGAACAAGAACCTGCTCTGTGCATACTTGCCAGTACCCCTGATTCCAGAGTCATGCTCATGCAAGATGATGGCAGAATGATCCTTATAGCCCCAGCCTGGTTGAGACAGATGTGGCATTCAGACCTCCATGAACTGTCCACTTGGGATCTTTTTGTTACCAATAACCTGAGTCCTGACGCAGAACCACAGCCAGGTGCTGCACCTGAATCCTTAAGGTGTTGCATCTCATAGCATAGTTCATCAGTGGCTAAATGCGAAGGAGGCACATTGCTCAGTGGCAGTGCTGCAAAATGTTCTCCTTAATAGCAGAAAATTTTCCACAAGTTAGTTACCTGGGCAAGTGGAAGTGCTTCTGCATCTGAAATGGAGCGTAATGGACATGTGCAACACATTTCGAAGTACAGTTACAAGAACGTGGGTAACCATTTTTATTGAGTGGGTTAAAGTCCAGGCTCACTTACTGGTGCTGGGGGCCAACTCTCATGAACACATTCCCCCTTTTCCACTCATTCCACAGGTGAGCCTAAAGTTGAAGCAAGAAAATAAGTGGATCTGTTTGCCAGAAACTGGGAATGGGCGACAGGATGGATCACATTATGATTACCTGTTCAGTTCATTCCCTCTGAAGCACCTGGCATTGGCCACTGTCAGAAGACAGGATACTGGGCTAGATGGACCTTTGGCTGACCCAGTATGGCTGTTCTTATGTAAGACCATGCTAAGGTAATTCTTATAGGTAATTCCACTTGCTTGAAACTCTGCTAGTTCTTGGATCTTCATGGTCTCTTGATTCAATCTCCATGGCCTCTGCCTCCTCTCCCAAGTCTTCTGTCCCAGCATTGCAGATGGACATTGCACCCAAATCCAGACAGCTGGCATCTTATGGTATGGCAGTTGAGTGGTTACATCAGGCAGAGAAAGACTACTCAGTGGCAGTTTAGGAAATATTGCATAAGAGCACAAAATAATCCACTAAATCCACTTATTTTGCTAAGTGGAAGCAATTTTTAATCTGGTCTACTCTCTGTAGTATATCTCCAGCAGAAGCTAACATTTTAGAGTACTTATTAAATTTCATCTCATCTCAGGCCTTTCTCTATGCTCCCTGAGAGTTCACCTAGCAGCAATTTCAGTTGTTCACCCTCCCATTCAGGGAAGATTGGTTCCCCCTCCCCTAACCCCATAGTCTCCAGATTTTTTTAAAAGGATTGTGTGAGTTTTTCCCCTGTTCAGGATATATTACCAGCATGGGACCATAATGCTGTGTTAGCTGTTTTGATGGGTACACCATTTAAGCCTACGGGTACCTGCTCTTTGCCTCACCTAAGTCAGAAGACATCCTTTCTTACTGGCATTATATCAGCCAGAAGAGTGGGAGAGCTTTTCAGGTTCTCCTGGCAGGATAGCCATATACGGCATTGCTTAAAGCTAAAGTAGCTTTGAGGCCACATTTGCAGTTTTTAGCTAAAGTGATTTCGGCTTTTCATTTGAAACAATCACTGTACTTAATGATTTTTTTCCCCAAACCACATTCATCTATTTTGGATGTCAGGCGATCATTAGCCTTCTATCTGGACAGGACCAAGACTTTCAAGCTATCTTCCTGCCTATTTGTTTCATATGATGACAGAATGAGAGCTCTACCAGTGTCAGCACAATTTCCAGGTGGATTAGTTTCTGTATTACTTGGTAGCAAACACCCATCCTCCACAGAATCTGGCTACTTTGGTAGCTCTTTCAAAGGATGTCCCTTTACTGGATCTTGTAGGACTGGTCCTTGGTGCATCCCTTCTCTCATCACTATGCAATCACAATTGCTTGGAGATCGTATACAAACTTTGGAAAGGCAGTGTTGCAGTGATTATTTAAATATACTCTGACACACACACCCCTGATGGTACTGTTTGTGAGTCATCTGTGTGAAATGCACGTGTGCAGCAACTCTAAGAAGAAAAAATGGTTACTTACCTGTGTTTTAACTGTTGCTTTTTGAGACGTTGTTGCGCACGTATGTTCTGAATTCCATGACCCATGCTCCATCCCATCTGCATTGGAGTCCTGTTTTGCTATGTTTTGATGCAAAGGAACTGAGGGGGTTCAGGGCAGTGCCTCCCTTATATAGCTTTGGGAGAGGCCACAAGAATGTGCAGGGCTCATATGACACCCTTATGGGTAATGCTGCAGAAAACTTTGGTTCAGGTTTTCTGGATGCCCACATATCCTTGAGTAGAATACAGATGTGCAACAACATCTTGAACAACAGTTACAGTACAGGTATAAGTAACTGTTTCAGTGGAGCCAAATCACTAGAAGTACAAAGTAACTGCCTTTCAGATTCTCCATGGTTCCAAGAGTCTTTTGGAAAATGCTTTTCTGTGGTGGCTGCAGACCTAAGAAAGAAGGAACATCTACGTCTGGCTATTTCTAGGCCAGTGACTGATCAGAGGCAGATCCCACAAGCAAAATCTGACAGTTCTCAACTGTTTGTTCCCTGCTTATCTGGGCCTTGTGGTGAATTGGAAGAAACCGACATTCATGCCATCACAGATGATGATAAACTTCATATGGCCCAGGTTAGATTCTGTGGTAGTGAGTGCTTACTTGTCAGAGGACACGTTTCTCTCACTTAAGTTACTGCTGAACATAGGTGCCGACTCCAGCGCCAGAGCACCTACGGGGAAAAAATGATGGGTGCTTAGCACCCACCGTCAGCCCCCCATCAGCTCCTACCCCTTCCCAGTGCCTCCCACCCACCAGCAGGCCCTATGGATCAGTGCCTCCCCTCTGTCCCCACGCCTCCCGCCCACCGCAAACAGCTGTTTTGCAGCGTGTAGGAGGCTGGGAGGCAGGGGGAGGAATGAGGACGCAGGGCGCTCAGGGGAGGGGGTGGGACTGTGTGGGAAGAGGTGGGGCACGAGTGGGGCAGGGGTGGAAAGGGGTGGAGTGGGGGTGGGGTCTGGGGCAGAGCTGGGGGTCGAGCACCCCCTGGCACTTTGAAAAGTCAGTGCCTGTGCTGCTGAACACTGAAATCACAACTGGCAGTGATGGAACTGAATTGCCTTGCATTATTAGTCCATGCGTTTGTGTATACATACATAACCCTGCTTGCCAGACTTCACCTGAAGCCTCTACAGCTCTGGCTTAAGTCAGTCTACTCTCCTGCAAAGCAAGAAAGTCCTATTACCACTAGGGAGGTGGTGGAGTCTCCTTCCTTGGAGGTTTTTAAGGCCCGGCTTGACAAAGCCCTGGCTGGGATGATTTAGCTGGGAATTGGTCCTGCTTTGAGCAGGGGGTTAGACTAGATGACCTCTTGAGGTCCCTTCCAACTCTGAGATTCTATGATTCTATGATTCTATGTCCTCGCAGTGCTGGACTTGTAGCTGCATCCTGACAAGGCCCAAAAATGAGTACCATTCATGACCCTGTCCCAACAGGACATTAGTCATCTATGTGTCAGGGATTGGACGGGAGCCCACACAGACCATCTACAGAAACAAGGAGGACACAGGCCTGCATATAATCACTTTACAACATGGTGTTATATTAAAGTGTGTGGCTTTTCTCCCTGTTCTGTGACAGTAGTGCAGATACAGACAGTATATCTGCTATGAACTACATAAGCAAGCAAGGGGGCACCAATCTTGTTTCTCCTTTTCCCCCTGCCAGTCCCCAGGGGTGACTGCCGGAGCCAGATGAGACCAGCTGCCTATTGACTGGGGAGGGATATTGTGGGGGAGGGGTAGCTCAGTGGTTTGAGTATTGGCCTGCTAAACCCAGGGTTCAATCCAGGGCCATTTTGAGATCTGAGGCAAAAATCTGTCTGGGGGTTGGGCCTGCTTTGAGCAGGGAGTTGGACTAGATGACTCCTGAGGTCCCTTCCAACCCTGATATTCTATGACTGAGGCAGTTTTGGTTGATAGACCTGTTACAGATGTCTATGAAACCACTGGCCAGGCTTTCAGACCTGTTGTTGCAAGATCAGGGTCAGGTATTGCTAGACTCAAAAATGGTGCATGTGATGGCCTGGATGCTGACTGGTTGAGCACAATGGCAAAAAGAACTGCTCCTCACAAGATCAAGAAAACTTGGTACAGGATAAAAAAAAGATGTCTGAGAAAGATTTCCTCCAAATAGAAAGGATTCTTGATGTGGGCTTCCCTAATGGACTTGAGCTGTTGCAGGCATCGTACCAAAGATTCTTGGTGGTGGGCTGCAGTTAAAACATTCTAGATTTTCTTTTAGCTTTGTCAGGGTTCATCTGGCAGCAATTTTGGTACATTTTTTGCCAATACAATCACTCTTAGTCTTCTCCCTCTGGCAGTATCCAAGTTTTTCAAGGACCTAATGCAGAGGTGGGCAAACTACAGCCCGTGGGCCACATCCAGCCCGCAGGACCGTCCTGTCCAGCTCTTGAGCTCCCAGCCAGGGAGGCTAGCCCCCGGCCCCTCCCCAGCTGTCTTCCCTCCCCTGCAGCCTCAGCTTGCTGTGCTGCCAGCACTGTGGGCAGCGGCGGCTGCCAGTCCTGTTGCTTTGAGCAGCATGTTAAGCGGCTGAGGAGTATGGGGGTTGGATAAGGGGCAGAGAGTCCCAGGGGGCAGTCAGGACAGGGAGCGGTTGGATGGGGCAGAGGTTCTGGGGTGGGGGTGGTCAGGGGACAGAGAACAGGGGGGTTGGATAGGCATGCGAGTCCTGGGGGGGGGGACGGGGGTGTGGATAGGAGTCGGGGCAGTTGGGACAAGGAGCAGGGGGGTGGTGGTGGATGGCTCGGGGGGCAGACAGAGGGCAGGAAGTGGGAGGGGGCCAGGCTGCTTGGGGAAGCACAGTCTTCCCTACCCGTCCCTCCATACAATTTCAGAACCCCAATGTGGCCCTCGGGCGAAAAAGTTTGCCCACCCATGACCTAATGCATACTTACCAACCTGTCAGATAATCTACTCCAGCATGAAACCTCAGCATTGTCAATTGAAAGCTTTATGGACTGCTCCATCCACCATCTTATTCTCAAGGTGGTCTTTTGGTGGGGGTGGGAAATCATCTTCTTGGTCAGAAGAATGAGTGAGCTTCAGGCACTCATGGCTGAGCCCCTGTATATCTCATTCCATAAGGACAAGGTGGTACTGAGAATGCAAAACTTATTCTCAAGGTGGCTTCTGAGTTTAGCTTAAATCAGTGAATTAATTTAGCTGTGTTCCCCAAAACATTTTTCACACAAAGAAAAAGGCTACAGGCTTTAGATGAATCCAGATCTCTTTGGTATTACATTGGCAGGATCAAATCTTTCAGAACTGACCCCTTCCCACCCTCCCAGCCTGGTCTATTTGTGGCAATAGCTGGCTGCTTCAAGTGCCAACTTATTTCATCGCAAGGACTGTCAAAATGGCTTACTCATTGCATCTCACGCTATCAAATGGCTGGTGCACCTCCCCTACCAACTTCTAAGGGTCAGTCTGTTGTAGGAGCAGCAGTGATCTGTATGCTATGTATAACAAAAGGTCCGTTACATTTTCCCCCACTTTTGTCTCCCATCCCTCTTTGAGTACCTGTGAAGTAGCTTTCCCCCTCCCCCTTCCTCCTGGAATGCTTGTGGAATGAAAGGGCTACTTGAACAGCTAGAAGATCAGAAATGTTCCCAGGTAGGCAAGGTGTATGGGACTCTAATTAGGCAGCGATCACACACCTAATGCATGGACACTGCCCGAGGTGGAGTGTGACCAACCAGATGCAGCCAAGTCATCTCTAGTTGCAGGCCATGAGGAGCAGGTCCTTAAAAGGGGAAGGGGCCATGTGCTCAGGAGTGCGCACTCAAGATTGTACCTCCTGTGAAGGCCTTTTGCCCGGACCACCTGGCCAGTGGTTCGCCGCGTTGTATTCCATCGTACCTCAGGAAGACTTACCTTCATCGCACTGTCCATCGCTGCGCTGTGGAACACTTACCTTGAAGGATCCTGACATCTCCAGTGCTGTGCCTGTCCTGGGTGTGTGAGTGTGAATCCCCCCTTCTTTTGAGCTTAACTATCAGTATAATAAACGTGCTGCTTTCCACCAAACTCTGGTGGATCATTAGTCCTCCCTAAGCTTACTAGCTGGCCCAATTTTGGGTAACACAGTCCACCAGGCAACATCCTTGGCCTGCTTCTGAAATGTGCCTGTATCTGAGATCTGCAAGGCAGCTATGTGGAGCAATTGTCACTCATGTTTGTCAGGCACTGTGCACTGGACGTAGCTACTAGATCAGAGGCCAAATTTTGGAGAGTAGTACTCCAATTTCTAATTCACTAATGCAGCTGATACTCCTCATTTCCATCATCCTGAGAGGATATTTACTGCTTGCTAGTCACCTAGAGTTGGATCTACAGTGATGCAAATTCAACAACAACAAAAAAGATTACTTACCCTACAGTAACTGTGGTTCTTAGAGTTATTGTAATCAATGAGGATCCTACAAGCTGCCCTCAGTTCTTGCTTTTCTATGTTCTCAGCAGACACAGGCTTTGAATTGTGAGGGAGGGTCAAGGGCACTACTACTCAGAAAAGATTCCAAGTTTGGGCTCTTGAGGCATAAGTGCATCTACAGCAGAATCCGCATTACCAGCATCTCAAAGAAGCTTACTTACTGGAGGGTAAAGTAACTATTCTTTAGCCTGCCTTCTTCATCATTAGTCTAAGTAATTCAGAATCCAAAATCAAGTTATTTGTGTTGTCCTTATAATATGGCATCTACTAGATGTGCAGACTAGAACTGAATCAGGAGGTATAGATAGTGCACTAATTTCTTTACTCCTCATTTGAAAAAGGAGGGCTAGAAATCAGCAATCAATAAATTCCTAATAGATTTTCTGATTTTACTGTGCATACATCGACAAGAATCTATATGGCTTGTGTGGCCTTCAGCAGGTCACTTAATCTGTGTGTTTGGTTCGTTGTCTGTAAAATGGGGACAGTACTTATTTCTCTCTCAGGGATGTTGCGATTTGTTATTGCTTAGTAATTTGTAAATGTAAAATGCTATACAATTGCTAAGTCGTATTAAAATATTGGTTATCATTTTAAAGTGTATTTGTGCCAGATTGAAGGTCTTGCTCACCAGAACAAGTGCATCCTTGCCCAGATAATTCTGCCATTGACTCAACCAACATGAGTGCAATTCAGTTCTTGGCCACTGTACAGACATGGAATACACTATGAACTGATAGTGTGGTGTTGGCTCTTGCAATATGAACTCCTGTCTATTAGAAACTGAACTGATGCCTAGCTTGTAATATTCCTTTCATGTAGGCTACTGTTATACTGATCTGTGCTGGAATGAAATCTGTGGATTTAGCTATAAAAGTCTGTGTAGCTCAGTAATTTAATCTTATGAGTTGACTGACTTTTTTTTTTTTTTTTTTTTTTTTTAAAACCACTTTCAGATAGTACCTCTCCACATTGTGGATGCAACAAACTACTTCGGTCGCATAATAGATAAACAAAAAGATCAATATACAATTCTTGTTGGAGAGATGATTGAGTATTTTAAGAAAGCCAGGAATAAAGTGTCAGTTGAAATGGTGGAGAAACTAGCACTGTATGGATTACATGAAGAAGGTCTTTTTCACAGGTAAGATATTCAGATTGATTTGGAAAGAATGATTTTAAAGAATAAAATTTCTAGGTATTTTAAAGTAAGTACTTTGTATTGATATATTTGTATATACCTGAAAAAACTCAATATTAGTATTCAAAGGACTGTAAGAGACCATTATTAACCAGAATTCCATGTAGTATAGTTGTTTAGTATAGTTAATGTGCACAGAATGTTTCAGGTCGTGTCTAGCGTAGTTGTAGCTGTGTCATTCCCAGGGTATTAGAGAGACAAGGTGAAGAAGAGCTCTGTGTGGCTTGTCTCTCACCCACAGAAGTTGGTCCAAGAAAATATTACTTCACCCACCTTGTCTCTCAACTAGGTAACTCATATTTTCATTTACTATGATTATATTACATTTTCATAAATGTTAAGCAAAACCCAATAGATTAAGATTGTATTTATCATTTCATTTTTTGTAACTCTGGTAATGTATTGTATTTAATTTGGAAAACAAAAATAATTTTTCACTTTTTTTCTCCCTTAAGGGTTCAAGTGTTGGAGATACCCCCAAAAGAAGAAAATTGTTTCTTCTGCAATGTTACTATCCGGTACATAGATGAAGGCAGAACTGGTCGAGTTCAGGTTCATCAGCTGTTTCACTTACCTACAAGATTTCAAATTTTGCCCCCGCAAGCTGTGGAATTTATTGTTTGTAGGGTGAAACCTATTGATAATGAAATCGAATGGAACCCTAAGGTAATCTTTCTTTAATGTAGTATTTTTTCTCTTTATCTCAAGTTCAGAAAACTTATTTCTGATTCACTTAAATGGAGCCAATATTTTTGGTAGTTTATGCTTCATAGTTAATCCTTAATTTTTAGAAATTGGTGTTGTAAGTACATTTCATTAATTATTTTTAAAGATCTTCTGTTACTGAGAGATTTAATATTCCTGCGTCTTTAGAAAGGACAAAAACAACCTGTCTCATAACTGTTACTTTAATCATAATTGCCCTCCAAGTGGGTAAATGCTTGGTGCTGTTTCTTTGGAGAATAAGCTTCTGAGGGAGCCCTTCTCAGAATCCAGTATAATCCTTTTTACCCCCTTTCTCTTGAAAACTTTCCACCAGTCTTCCACCAATACAGGAAGGCTAGTTGTGGCCTCTTCCAGCACCAGTCATCACTGCTCCTTGGGTCTGCCAGGAGCAATTGGAAATATAGTTTCCGATACCCTTGACCCATACTTGTATTTTTCCCCATGTTGCAGTGGTAAAACATAATTCACTAGACTTCTAGGCCAGCCCCATTAATCATGCAATATTAATGCGATCTGTAATTTTGCAATGTACATCTTTTATAGTTTGTATGCGGTTTTCTCCAAAACTGTTGACACTATTTGATAAATACCCTAATTTCATTGTTAATTATAATTTAGTAACCTTCTAAGCTTAAGATACAAAATCTGTATTTGATTTAAGATGTACTTTAAATACTATCAGAGTTGTTTTTATTAGGTTACTAGATATATTCATCACAAAATTAGAGGAAAACTTCATGAAGCAAAAATAGTGCTTGCCTTGGGAAATACAGTTTGGGTTGATCCAATGGTAAGTATTAAATATAAATAGCACTATTCGAGAATATTTATCTAAATTCCTTATAAATGCCCAGTAAATGTTTCTCTCTTTGCTCTCTTTTTATTGGTATTTGTGTGTGTGTGTGTGTGTGTGTATATATATATATATATATATATATATATATAATAATTTGTGAATGTGTATGTAAATATACTGAGATACACTATGCCATCGTGTATTTTCAAAGTTTTGGGATAACTGCATAATGCACTAGAGGCAAAACTGCAAATAGATTACACAGGTCATCCCAAATTTATGCCAATAAAACATTAATTCTATGTGCTGCTAAACTCCCTGGGTTTGGGTAACAATTGATCGCTCTTCTAGCTCTGGTTTATTCAGGCATACTCCTCAGTTGCAGACCCTGTGTCTGATACACGTCTTGGCTATATGACCCTGCAGTCCAGCTGACTTGATCCTGAATCCAGTGTCTCGGTCTTCTTGACCTTACCAATTGCTTAGATCTGTTCCTTCCAGAGCTGGGTGAGCTCTGGTGTGCCTAGTTATAAACTTCAGGGACTAAGTGACAGAGTAAGGAACACACAGGCTTTTTAAAGAAACATTTTAAATAAACACAGATTTACAAAGCATACAAGAGTGATAGATCTATTTAAAAAAAACAAAACAAATGTTTGTTTACCTCCCTCTTCTTCCTCACTGCTCCTAACAATCTGTTGGGTCCAAGGTCTGTCCATGTTCAGGTGTTCAAGTTCCTCTTGCTGCTCGCAGCGATTGGCTCCCTTTATACACAGAACGCCTACCATGCTGGGTTCAAGTACACAGTTACCATTATTTCAGAAGGAGTAGTAAAGCTCATAAGAGTTATTAGAAAGTTAGTAGTCCGTGGCAACCTTGGCTTACTTTTCCTGTGTGTTCTGCATAAGGTAAGAAATACCCCCTCTTTTGGCCTTATGAAACATCTTGATGGGCTACATAATCTGGCTCTCAACACAGGACACAAAGTACAGTAATATGCAAAGTGGAGGTTCTAATCCACAAAGCAGGTTTGCAGTCTTAAATGATACAAAACAACATTAAATGTATAAATGGACACAGACATTTTCCCAAAAGTGTCAGACTATGCACACACAATGGAAAATATGGTCCCTATCCCAAAGAGCTTACGTGTGTGTGTGTGTGTGTGTGTAACACAATTACATTAAAAGAACATTAAGGTTTCAAAGTCAAGCACTGAGAAGGTAGGAAATATCAAAATTAAGGTTGCCTATGCAACCTTAATTTCGTTCTTTGTGAGTATGCATTATGATATATTCTTTAATTATGTGGTCACATACTGTTTGTTTTTTTCAGAGGACCCCAGCCTTATTCAGTATACTCATTCTGGTATTTTGTTTTATTTTCATTGTTTAATGTATATGTCCCCATGCCTTACTTATTGCACACAATTCAAACCTTGCAAGGAAGACTGAATTATCAATTTCCTGGTGGGCTTTTCTGTGGTATTCATCACTATAGTATTTGAGTTCTTCATAATCATTAATCTTTACAACACCCTTCCTTCTCTGTGGTTCTGAAAGTTGCTCTAATTGATGGAAGTGTGTGGTACTGTAACACTGTTCATCATTACGCTCTCATAGTAGAGAAGAAGAAATTAATGCCAAACATTACAAGTAGGTAATTCTTCCATTTAACTAGAGATCAACTAGTTGTGTGTATTCATAGGTATAGATACACATGTGCCTAATGTTTTAGTTTTGAAGTTAATAGACAAGTTAGAGGTAGAATGAGTTTCTTATAAGAACAGTTGTATTTACATCATATATTTTCTTTAAGGTCCGGGTCACCAAGCTTTCAGAGTTGAAGACTTCTATCAATGAATACAATATTCGATCTGAGATTTTGTCTATGGGAATGGGAATTGACAATCCAGAACATATAAAACAACTTCAAAAGTTGTGTAAACATGCAAAAATGTTAGCTCTTGAGGAGAAAACCTTGCAAACTTTGTAAGTGATCACTTTTCATTTCAGTGCTTGATTTCTTCTTTTAATGAATGCTGTTTTTGGTCTGCAAAGAATTTCTTAATCTGATAAACAGGATATTTATACGGTATGAATATTAGCTGACAACAGTCAACCTTTCACTTGTCTACTTGATTGGTACCTACAACATGCTTGCTTTCTCTGAGAGCATTCTCTGGACTCATAGCCAGCATTGCCAAATCACAGAAAAAAAAATAAAAATCGTTACTGACCTTCAAATGACATGTAATAGAAATGTCAAAATTCAAATTTGTTGTTTATTGTGATGAGTAGTTGTTAATGAGTAAGTACCAAATTTCAGTATCCTCCATCAAAAGGGCAGGTGATCTGTTAAAATCTGAGTCATCCATTCATCCCCTGTCGTTCATTCCCAGCTTCTGGAAGTCAGAGGTTTAGTGACAACCCAGACCAGGGGTCGGCAACCTACGGCACGCACAGCATGCAAGCCGATACTGAGTGGCATGCTGCTGCCCGCTGAGAGGAGAAGGCAGAGGGGCCAGAATGCACCACGTTGTGGGAAGAAACGGGGGAGGGGGAAGCTTGGCTGCTGCAGGATCAGTTAACATCAATGTGGACGAAGGATATGCACAGCTTTTGTCGCCCCCCCCCCATTATGAATTACACAAACTGGTTTTAGAGAAAACAACAAGTTTATTCACTTAAAATCTATCTTTTGTAGTTATTATAAGGGTTAGCAAACAGATCAAAGCAGATTACCTATCAAATGAAACAAACACGCAAGCCAAGCTTAAGATACTTAAGAAATTGGTTACAAGTAGTAATTTCTCACGCTAAATGTTGTTTTAGGCAGATTGCAGAGGTTCTTGAAGGCAAGCTGCTCTTGCTTGTGGCTTAAAACTCCAGGTATTTCTTTCACAGGGAAGACACCTTTTCCAGCCTGGGCTCAGTCCTCCTTCCCCACCCTTTGTCTTTGTTTCTTAGATGTTTCCAGCAGTCATCCTGGGTGGGGGATTCAGTGAAGAACAAACGCTGATTATGTCACTCCCCTGCCTTAAATGGGTTTTACATATGGCAGGAACCCTTTGTTTTGCCCCCTCCCTGTGGAAAAATACTGGTATTCTATAATGGAGTCCAGTACCAGGTGACATGATCACATGACCCTGCAGTGTCAAAGCAGCCATGAGTCAGAGGTTGTTTGTAGTATCCCAGGAAAGTTTCTCAGTAAGGTGGGAGATTAGCATTTTCAAAGACCTTTTGTTTTCCTTAATGGTCCATTGACTTGTTCCCAGCTAGCTAGCCAGCCAGACTGATTGCATTCTCTCTGGTGGGCGTTCCCCAGATGCAAACACTTTTGTAGTACAGGTGCGTATAGTAAATATTCCTAACTTTAGATACAAAAATGATACATGCATACAAATAGGATAAGCATATTCAGTAAATCATAACCTTTCTGATACCTCACATGACCGATCTTGCATAAAATACATTATGATTGTGACACAGTCATATCATAATATTACTGTGAAAAATATGGAAAGCAGTGTCACAATTCTCCTGCTCTCCATTGCCTGACTAGCATTGAGGGCCGCTGATGGACCGTTACTGGTACCAGGATTGGCACACATCTTGTGGTTGAGACAGATCCCTTGCTGGGCACCTACCGGCCACCAGTGACCTCCATGGAATCTGTGGGATGCTCTTCAGTCACAGATGTCCTACCCTTCGTCGCACTCAAAGGCAAGATTGCTAGTCAGGTCCGTGGTGGTGATTGATCCGTCGCAGCCCTGGCATTTGCAGTCGTCCTCCCTATGGAGCCTCCAGAATCATCTTGCCTGGCTCTGTCAGCCATGGAATGGGATCCGGCTTTGGCTCAGTAAAGGGCCTTGTCTTAGTCTCCGCACAGTGCTGTGTTGTCTGGCTCATTCTCCCCTTTGGTACTGGAGGATTTTAAAGTGTACCAAAAACTTTTTCTGCATGTAGCATGTGTCCCTTGGTATCCAAGCAGAATTCTGCAAGAGAGCACCCACAAATCGGTGGATGTTCGACAGCCGTCTACTCCTGGGGAAGTCGCCCTCCCTGTCAACGATGCATTCCTTGAACCGGCAAAGGCCCTCTGGAACGTGCCATCTTTGGTAACCCCCACAGCTGAGCACATGGAAAAGTTCTATTTCATTCCTGTTTAGGGATTTGAGGGTTTTACTCCCATCCAGCCCCAAATTCCCTAATCATAATTGCAGTGAACAACAGAACTGGACAAGCAGGTTTAAGTCCACCCCGAAGGATGGGGACTCTAAATGATTGGACCTCATAGGCAGAAAGATTTACATCACCTCGTTTTCTTTTAGATGCAAATTGCTAACCAGCAAGTCTTGCTGTCCAAGTACCCTTTTATTAACAGGGTACTTAATTAAAGCTATGTCAAAGTTTGCAGACCAGCTGCCCAAGACCTCACGTGAGGAATTTCTGGTTTTGTCACTGAGGGCTGCTTGGTGTCTAAGACATCCTCTCAGTCTGCGCTGGACATCTTGGTCAGGGTGATGGCTGCCGCAGTCACCCCTATGACGAGGGCTTCCTGGCTACAGAATTCGGGTATTGCCCCTTATGTCCAGCATACCAATGAGGATTTTCTCTTTAGTAGCCGAACGTTCTTCGACAAAACGGAGAAGACGCTGCACTCCTTCAAGGACTCCAGGACTATCCTGCGGTCCTTGGAGGTATATACACCGGCAGTGCAGAGGTGCCACTACACCGTCCAGCAGCAGCATCCTCTGCAGCGCATCTTTGGCCAGCCTTCCCTCCTCCAAGGCAACAGATATACCCCAGAAAGAGGGTTAGATACCACAGGAGAACCCAGTCAGGCCTGGAGTTTGGCCTGTCCACACACTGTCCATCAGCGCCTACCAGGCACCCATTTTGACTCCTTGTTGACCTTGTTCACTCTGTCGTTGCTCCTCTGTCCTCATTTCCCCCCTTTGAGAGGCTGATCTGCCTTCACAATGCTTGGGGTTTGATCACCACTGACAGTTGGATCCTAAGTACCATCAAATTGGGTTCTGCCATCCATTTCCTCTCCCCATATCCCCACATCCCTCTTCAGGGATTCCTCTCATGAGATACTGCTCCTCGAGGAGGTCCACTTGCGGCTGACTTTGGGAGAGGTGGAGGAAGTCCACCAGGACACTGGGGTCATGGCTTAACTTCCTGGTTCCCAAATCCAAGGGAGGGGTAAGACCCATCATCAACCTTCACAGCCTCACCAATTATATTGGGTACATGAGTTTCTGAATGATCACACTATAGACTATCCTCCCCGTGTTGCCTCAGCACAACTGGTTTGTGGTTCTGGACTTTCAGGATGTATACTTCCATGTGGAGATTTTACTGAGCCACAGAAAGTTCCTTCGGTTCGTCATGGTGGAATGCCACTTTCAGTACACAGTGCTTCCATTCAGCCTCTCTTTGGCCCCTGGGTTTTTACCAAATGAGTGGTCATTGTTACTATGTATCTCGGGAAGAAGGGAATTCACATTTTCCTGTATCTGGACAATTGGTTACTGAGGGACAGATCCAGAGAGGAAGTTCTTGCTCCCATCAGGACCACACTCCACTTGCTTAACCATCTGGTTCTCATCCACAACATTGTAAAGTCAACCTTTGCTCCCACTCAAAAAATTGAGTTCATAGGGGCCTTATTAAATTCCACAATGTTGAGAGCATATCTGCTGACTGTTTTTTCCCTGAGTCCCTGAAAAATGAGTGGTCCCTGAAGTCCTGCAGAGATAGTCCATGAGATGATTCTAAACCTCAGGCAAGTGGATGGCTATTGGAGTAATGTTCTCAATGCAGAGCTGCCATAGCCTGATGGCCTTTAGGTAAATCAAACTGGAGGATGCTCCCCTTTGTTGCCAGCTACAGTGGAAAGTGTTTGACAGGGAGCCTGGTCTGACTTCTCGAGAGCAGAACTGATATTTCCGTTTTTCCATTGTACCAAACAGGTTAGTCATTGGGATCTCCAGCCATGGCACAGTCTGCCGCCATCTGCTATAATTTGGACTCTTTAATATAAAAGCCAGCAATGGAACTAATACACTCTTAAGGGGGTTTTTTTGGAACTTATAATAGCCAGATTTTTTGGGAGTCTGTTTACAGGCAGTCGGGGACAGAGCCGTTATGGCTAATTAATAAGGTGCGCTGTATTAGGTGGGAAAGGTATGCGAGGCTATTAATTATGGAGTCCCAACCCATGCTTGTAACAATCAGTGAGTAACTAGTAAAATTTTCATAACTGCTTGTTTTTCCTCTTTTCATAGCATCCATTTTGAATCTGCTGTGGCTTTAGATGGAAGGGGATTGTGCTGGGTGAATGGTGTGGGTTCCACCCTGAACAGAAGCGCACACAAAATAACTTAATAGGCCCATGAGCTGGAAATTCCTCCCGTCCATATATTTAATAAAAAAACATGGCTGCAGAAATTGACCAGGCTCCAGCTCTGGCTGTGGCTCCGGTGCTTGCTCAGATGCCGGTTCTGCAGCCAGAAGGAATAGCCCCTTAAGGGTTACAAAGTCCCTCGTCCTGTGCCCAAGATACTGAAGTGGGTCCTCAGTTCTCTGGGGAAAGAAACAGGGCTCCTACTTTCTTCCCAAGATGAATTGGGGGATTCTTAAAAAGATACTTCATCCCACAGGTAATGGGACAAAACTTATCTAGGGGGCTCAAGGCTTTCAATAAAAAGGGCCACAAGAGACCCTGCCCTCTCCACAGTTATGCGGGTACTCCTGAAAAGTAGGCACAAAGAGGCAAAAAACATAAGCCCACAAAGGGAAGGAAAAATAAAAAAGTCTTTAAAAAAGAATAAAGTTCTCTGTCTCAAACTTCTCATCTGCTGAGGAGGGAGAGAGCTTTCTGATCGAGGCTCTAAGCAGGAAAGATGTAAAAACACCAATGGTTTCCCCTGTCTGACTTACTAATATGTGCAGGGAAATGACATCTACCATATAGCCAGATGAGTTATTAATGACAAATCAAAGGATAAATTAATATCTGCTGTCCCAAATCCCAGCCTGAGTCAGTGATTCCCCAGCACTCTTCCTTTTGTACATGTAATCAGGAATGAATGGAATACCCTGACAAGGAAAAACACATCAGCAGACACAAGTTGAGCTTTTTTTTTTTTACTCTGGTATCTTATACTATCACAAAAATACCAAAGATTAATGCTATGGTGGCATAATTAGCAAAGGATATAATAATCCCATCAGAAATTATTTTTTCCCCAAAGACGCAACTGACAGGAAGGTGGAGGGCCACCCTTATAAGGGATTTTGAGGTCTTTCATTGGCTGCTCTCAGTGTCCCTGAACACTGCGAGAGCTACATTATCCTGGCTATTAGATCTTAAGCCCTAGATGACAAGGACCATACTGAGTTCAGGTCTACTCTTAAGAAAATATTCCTGGCAACAGTTTTCATCACAGATGCCTCAATAGACTCAATGAGATTCTTAGACAGGGCCATAGCATCCAGTTCAGCACCCTGGCACCACATCTGCACTCTCTGGGACAGAGTGCCCACTTCAAACAAATCCTGTGATCATCTGAGTTCATAGGTTCTCATTTGAGTGATTGTTCATGTATACATTCCATTTTAGGCTCCAAGATGGCAGCTTCTAGGTCTCCTGAATATAAATACTGCCCTTATGTGAGAAAGCAGTACCCACAAACAGGCACCTAAAATGCCTATACTACCTGGGGGAGTTGCACATTTTCATGAAATGTGCATTTTGCAAGTCCTTTATATCCAGAACCTGAAAATACAGGGAGATATTCCTTGTGAGTAAAACCATGAGACTGGCATTGAATCACCCCTACATGGCCTCTTGGATCTGAAGTCTGAGCACTGGCTCACTGACTCATAGGGCCTCATCTTCAGTTCTGGTACTGAGACAGACCAAGCCTGACAGGACACTATCATCTGAGAAGACACAGGGTGTGAAGAATTCCAGAGGTAGCTCCTTCTATCAAGGGGGCTGTTGGGAGATTCAAACTGACTCATGAATCCAGACCTACAATCCCTCCCACTTAGGAATCATTTAACCCTTTTCAGACATCCATGGTCCTTCATCATCATGGACTAGTCGGTGTGTCCATAAGCCATAGCAGGCTAGTCCGTCAAATTTCACATAGTGCCTACCTCCAAGCCCTTTCTTCATCCCTCTTCAGGGATCCTTTTCACAAGTATCTATTATGTCAAGAGATCCTACATCGCAGCCTGGAGATTCTTCACTTCAGGGCATGGCTCCTTCATGGTTCTAACACCTAGAAAGCTCTTGCTCGAAGGAGGTACAAGAGGTATTATTACACAGTAGAAAGTCCTCGACATACTGTACTTACCTGCAAAAATGGTCCAGGTTCTGGATTTGGTTTACTTCTCAACAAATCTCCCTGACATCTGCCACTCTTCCACAAATCTTAGACTATGTACTAACCCTAAAAAGATTGGGACTATCTCTAAGGTCTCTGAGTCCACCTAGCGGCTATAACAGCCTTCCACCAACCACTAGATGGATACTCAGTGCTATCACACCCAGCCACTAAAGATTCCTCGGGGTATAGTAAACATGGGACCTAAACCTGGTACTGAAAGGACTGACTAGGCCTCCCTTCAAATCCATGGCCACCTGTTTGCTTATATACCTCTCAATGAAAATGGTCTTTGATAGCAATCATCTTGGCTAGGAGAATAGGTGAAATAGAGGCTCTGATGGCATAACCACCATCACGGTATTCTTTCGGGACAAGGTTGTGCTCAGGCCTCACCCAAAATTCATCCCGAAGGCAACCTCCCCATTTCACATGAACCAATTGATTCACCTTCCAACCTTCTGCCCCAAGCCACTGAAACAACAGGGAAGCTATATGACACACACTAGATGTCAGAAGAACCCTAGCCTTCTACCTCGATAGGACAAAGGCTTTCAGGAAGTCTCTAGGCTTTTCTTTGCTGTTGTGGAAAGATCCAAGAACTCAGCAATGTCAGCCCAGAGATTCTCCAAATGGGTCTCAAATTGCATTAGACCATGTTATAAAGTTCATAATATGACTCCTCCAGATGTTATTTGCATGCCCTCCACAAGGTTGATCTCATCTGTTGCCTTCCTTAAGAAAATTTATAGAGCGGAGACGTGGGCGTCTGTCCACACCTTCACAGAACATTGTGATCGCTGGGGACTCCACCACTGATGCTCTCTTTGGCTCCACAGTATTGTTATCTGTAACTGATCTGACTCTGAAGTCCCAACCCGCCAGTAGGGATACAGTGGAGTCGCATCATAGGCGCATTTAACTTACACGATTTTAACTCGGCAAAACAAAAAAAAGAGAAAAATAATAATTTAAATACTGTACCTGTAGTGCGGGCAATTCCGCCCACCATTCCACTCAATGAGCGTTTGACTATATGTGATTTTCGCCTTATGCGCTGACTTCAGAACCTAACCCCCCCGTAAGATGGGACTCCCCCTGTACTGCTTAGGAGTCATCTATGGTAGAGCACCCGTAGGGTGCAATCATGATGGTTCTTTGAGTGTGTATCCCTATGGATGCTCACAACTCACCTTCCTACCCTCTACTTCAGAGTTTTTGTCATTGACTCTGTGGTAGAGAAGGAACTGAGGGGTGTTAGCCCACTTGCGCTGATTAGCCTCGTAGCAAGGCACGAGGAGAAACAGCCCATGTGCCGTCATTGCTATAGTTCTCCGATCAGCAGCGCAGGAATGCAAGCACACCTATAGTGGAGCACCCATAGGGGGACATATCTCGAAGAACCATTGTTACTGCACAGAGTAACTTCTTACGTAGTCTTCTATCCAGACAATGTGTCCTTAAGAACATATCCAAATTTCTTACCAAAGGTAGCCGCAGACTTTCTTTTGACCAACAAATCCACCTTCCAGAGTTCTTTCCTAAAATTCGTGTCTCCAAGGTGGAAGCCACTCTGCACAATTGGGATGTTGGAAAGGCCTTGGGCATTCTGTTTGCAGAGAACAAAACCATTCATGTCTTTACCTGGACTGCTTCCATTGCAGAGAGGCTGGAAGGCAAAGCCATATCCACCCAGAAACTATTGAACTGGATTTTTTACTGCATGAGGACTTGGTGTGGAGTGGCCAATCTGACCAGATGTTCCGAGTTTATAGGGACAGTCCCGATATTTGGGGCTTTGTCTTATGTAGGCACCTATTACCCCCCAACCCTGTCCCTATTTTTCATACTTGCTGTCTGGTCACCCTAGGACTCCCGCCCCATCTGAGATCACTCCACCAGGACTCAAGCAGCCTCAGCAGTATTGTTAAGGAACACCTATATTTCTAAAGCAGAGGTGAGCAAACTACAGCCTGCAGGCCACATCTGGCCCACAGGACCCTCCTGCCCAGCCCCTGAGCTCCTGGCCCTGAGGCTAGCCCTCGGCCCCTCCCCTGCTGTTCCCCCTCCCCCACAACCTCAGCTCACTCCGCTGTCGGCGCAATGCTCAGGGCGGCGGGCTGTGAGCTTCTGGGGCAGCGCAGCTGCAGAGCCCGGCCTGACCTGGTGCTCTGTGCTGTGCGGTGGCAACGGCATGACTGGCTCCAGCCAGGCAGCGCAGCTGTAGCACTGCCAGCCACTGGTGCTCCAGGCAGCGCGATAAGGGGATAGGGAGTGGGCCCTCCATACAATTTCCGAAACCTGATGTGGCCCTCAGGCCAAAAAGTTTGCCCGCCCCTGTTCTAAAGCAAAGCAGCCACCTGAGGATCCATTCATATGTTCACAAAACAATGCTATTACTGACACCTTAGAGACTAACAAATCTATTTGAGCATAAGCTTCCATGGGCTACAGCCCACTTCTTCAGATATAAATACATCTCCTCAATATATGTTCCATTCTATGCATCCAAAGAAGTGGGCTGTAGCCCACGAAAGCTTATGCTCAAATACATTTGTTAGTCTCTAAGGTGCCACAAGTTCTCCTGTTCTTTTTGCGGATAGAGACTAACACGGGCTGCTACTCTGAATGCTATTACTGAAGCCTGCAAGCTGAATGCTATATTTGCAAGGCTGTGCTGCAGTATGTTCTCCTGAAGACTCTAAGCTTCCACATCCATTGCATCCTTTCACTCGAAGGAGAATGAGACATCACATATCTACAATAACTAGAGGAGTTCAAGGTGTTTTGTCTGTATACTCACTTCCACATCACATTCCACAACCAGTCCTCCATTTCCTTTTATGCCCTTGTCATGAAGCACAAAGATTCTTGGGGTAGATGAGCACCATACAGACACTGCTGTGCCAAAAGACTCCGAACTGAAGTGCATGGATTCCATACATGCCATTAGTGAAATGTGCATGTGGGCAACACATCTGAAACTCCAGTTGCAGTACAGATGAGAAACCTGATGTCTCTGATTGGATAAGATACATAGTGCATCCATACCAAATCAGTCCTTCCTATTTCCACAAAGTGCCTTGAGAACGCACAGGAAGTCTAACTGGCAGAAATGCTCCTTTTGTCCAGAAGTACTAGTCACAGATGTTACAAAGTTAGGATGGCTGGTAGATCACAGGAAAACCATGGAACTGTCTGTAGCTCAGATAGCAAATCCAGAGGTGTCAGCAAAACCCCTAAGAGCACAGCATGACAGTCTAAGTCTACAGACAGACTATCCCACTTCTCAAGAGAATGACCTCTCTTAACCAGGGATAAATAGATGAAAGAAGTAGACACTGGAGCTAAGTCCCATCCCATCCCATCACTTCCCTTCTTAATCCAATCACCCATTTTGAGAAATCCTATCAAACGCAAGCTCTCAAAAGGTCTCACATCTTTTGGATATAAAAACCATACAATTGATTCCCTCAGACTAAAGGTTCTTAAGCGTATACTTTGTATTCTTCTTTGTCCAGAAAGGCACTGGAGGGATCAGAGCTGTCCTAGGTTTCAAGTCTTCACTCCTAACTAACCCAAAAAATTTAGTGTCAACAAATTTGCTGTTCTTTGCTAGTCTTTTTTTTCCTGATTATTAATATTTTAATACCAGGCTAGTATAGGTTCTTGAGGGGCAATGCTATTAATCTCCTTTAGTATTGAAACTGATAATTTATTTCTGCACATGGTTTTGTTTTTTATGCAGTGTTTGTTTCATGACGGAATCCTACCTCTTACTCAGTGCCTTAGATTTTAGAAAAGCTAATGTTTGTCACAAAGACTATTTTGTAAACAAAGTAAATTTTATGTGCCTGTTTGTTATCCACTGCTCTGATTTTCTCAAAAACTGTAATAAGTTGGAGGGGCACAATTTTCTAGACCCTGAGCTAGTTTGTACCTATCATATTATATTTTCATAGGCTATTTTATGTCAAAATCTGTCAGTTCATTAAAATGCAAACATTCTGTGGAAACACAGAATTCTGCCTGCTGGAAACCTGCTTGGTCACCTGCCAGCTTGCCCACTTGGCTTTTCGTCAGCATGTGCTTCAGGATCCCAGCTACTCATCTGGTGAGCTCAGTCTGGAAGTCTTGGAAGTCCCAGGACCCTGAGCACTCTTTGCAAAGTAGTTGGGAGCCTATAATCTAGGGCTCTTGGCAGAAGTGGATGGAAAACTGTAATTCTGTTTCATGGAGAATCCCAGAAGTTTTGATTTTCATTTCAAATTGGAACAAAACCAGATTTTGAAATCTCTCTTCTACAAATCAGACTTACCATTCTCTGCCTAGCTCAACTGACTACCCTTCAGTCCTTTCATATACAAGCTAATATTAATGATAGGTATCATGGGTATGGTACAGAGTACAGAACAGTCACCGCCACCAAAATAAAAGCTCTTTAATTTTTTGTTTGCTTCAATTTCTGTGGAAAATTTTCCCTAAGTTCAGGAATCCTATGTTGAGTCTTACAGAATGTCAAAAGTGCATATTAACAAGCTTTTACTATATTTTCAATATATATCAATCAGATATTACTTGGCAAGATATTCAAAGATACTTACAGTATACTATTAACTGCCACATAATAGTGAAGCTTTTCTTATTTTCCGAATGCTCTCTTTTACACCTAAAAGAAGTGCGCCGGAGCAGGATGCGGACAGCCCGCAGAGTGTGCCGGAGAAGGATGTTGCCAGTCCACATAGCTTATTAATGGGAGAAAATTTTACAGACATTTGCAATAGCTCTCAAATGACTTTGGAAAATCATCAGTGTGGTAAGTATTTCAATCATTTTTTGGTAAATTGTGAAAACTTGAAAAACAAATTTCCATAAAAAGATAAAATATAGGTGAAGGTTGAATCTTTAAATTATGGCATCTATTAATTTTCTTTTTACAAAATGCATATTGCCCTACGCATGCTGAAAATTTATGCAATGTGTAAACCTCTTCATTTTCAGTTTAAATGGCTTTTTACCGAAAAAATCCCAGGTTTTAAAAAAAGTACCATTTGTACCATTTTTCTGATTTTTCATTGTGCTTTTGTATTCAGATATATTAAAAATAACTTGTTTTATTAGGAAAATAGAATACATTTCATGAGATACATCTGTTATGATAATACATTAGTCTGTGTGTGTATGCAAAGCTGCCTGTTGAAGTAAAGCTATGTATTAGTCTAGAACAGGGGTTGGCAACCTCTGGCACGTAGCTCGCCAGGGTAAGAACCCTGGCAGGCCGGGCCAGTTTGTTTACCTGCTGCATCAATGGGGGCAGTGGGAAGCTGCGGCCAGCACATCCCTCGCCCGCGTTGCTTCCCGCAGCCCCCATTGGCCTGGGATGGCGAATTGCGGCCAGTGGGAGCCGCGATCGGCCAAACCTGTGGATGCGGCAGGTAAACAAACTGGCCCGGCCCGCCAGGGTGCTTACCCTGGCGTGCCAGAGGTTGCCAACCCCTGGTCTAGAAGATACACACAAGAAACAAACAGGTATGTACGCAAGCTCTGATGTATGTGCTCATCTGAATGTATTGATAAATCTCTCGCCCACTAGTCCCCCTCCCCCCACTGCCATGTGCTGCTCCTGCCCTCTGCCTTGGAGCTGCTCCCAGAGACTCCTGCTTGCTGTGCGGCAGGGGGGAGAGAGGCGGGCTAATGTTAGGTTGTCCCCCTTTGGCCTGCTCCTGCACCCCGCTCATCTCTTCTCCATATAGAGCAGGGCGGGGACACAGATGGAGAGAGACAGCGCTTGGGGCAGCAGCTGCTGTCTCAACTTCCTGATCCACTTAAAAGACAATGCACTTAAGAGTGGGTCAGCTTACTTAAAGGGGCAGTGTGCATCTCTCTCTCCCTCACACAACGTGTATGTCTGTCTCTGTCTGTTATGCTGTCTCCCCTCCCTCGTGTTTGTGCTGCCTTGTGTGAGAGGCTACCTTAACAAGAATGTGTTAACCCTTGAGGGCTCAGCTGAATGCTAGTTTATCATTTAGTAGCAAGGCATTCCCTGGGAAATATCCCTCCCTCTTCCACCCTCTAACTTTACCACCTCAACCAATCTTCACAATCATCATAGCTGTGAACAGTATTAAATTGTTTGTTTAAAACGTATACTGTGTGTTTATCCAGGGCCGGCTTTAGGCCAATTCAGCCGATTTGGCTGAATTGGGCCCCGCGCCAAGAGGGCCCTGCGCTGCAGCTATCCGCCCCCCCCCCCCCAGCTCACTTCCCCCTCCTTCCCTGCCCTGAACACTCCGCCCCCTCCCCTGCTTCCAGCGAATCAGAGATTCGTGGGAAGTCTGAGCTGAAGCAGGGGCGGGCCAGCAGCACGAGGTAAGCTGGGGTGGGGGTGGTGGGGGCGGGAGAAGGGCTCCGGGGAGGCGCGGCCTGTTCCCGCAGGCCCCAGCGGCTCTGGCCCGGCTTGGCTCCAGCCCGGTCCCCGCAGCTCGGGTCCCCCCGTCCCCCCCTGCGGCGGGGCTCGGGTCCCCCCGTCCCCCCCACGGCGCGGCTTGGGTCCCCCCCGCAGCGCGGCGGGGCTCGGGTCCCCCTGTCCCCCCCGCGGTGCGGCTCGGGTCCCCCCGTCCCTGTCCCCCCCCGCGGCACGGCTCGGGTCCTGGGGGCGGGGCTTACAGCAAGCCCCGCCCCCAGGAATTGGGCCCTGCTCTTGCTAAAGCCGGCCCTGGGTATATCTATATAATATATTTTTTTTTGTCTAGTGAAATTTTTTTTCCTGGATCCTAACACCCCCCACCCCCCCCATTTACATTAATTCTTACGGGGAAATTGGATTCGCTTAATATTTCACTTCAAGTCACATTTTTCAGGAACATAACTACAGCGTTAAGCTTGGTTCTGCTCCCAAAATGCAACCAACTCTTTTCAAATTACTAAATCCCATAATTTGAAGAGTTAAATTCGGTACAGGGCTGTTTACTGTTCTAGATTGTTTTAATACCTTTATGGCTGCATGGTGCATTTTTCTTCTTTCTTCTTTTAATGCAAAATGTAATAGTTTTGTTTTTAATTAATGATTCATCATAGTTTGTGTGTAAGTTGATTTAAAAACATCCCAAAGTAGTAGTAACCAATCTAAAAGAAAATAAATTTTTGATAATCCTAACTTGGATACCATTGAATTCTCTCTACTTCACCTTGGAACAGACTTCAAAGATGAAATTTACATGATATAGATAACTTTGGTGGAGTAAATTAATACTATATGCTGAATAAAATATATTGTTTTTAATTTAGATACTATATCTGAACTTAAGAAAGCAGAAGGATCTACACAGCATCATCATAAATGGTACTGGAATTTAAATTTGTATTAATGCCAACTTTTTGTAGTGAGAAAATGTGTTATCTGCTTGATCTTGTACTTTTTAACGTGAACTTAGTGCTCCTGAAAGATGAGATTTGACAACCCTGATTATTGAAATCTTCAGTTTACCCACACAGAAAGGTACAATACAGTGGTAGTTCTAGTTACTCCTCTCTGCTTTCACCAATATGCCCAACCCTGAACTACTAAAGGTGCAAATTTACCACGTTCTTGCCCATTCCGATTTTGATTTATGTTCTGAGACTGCCAATTAAGGATGCCAATTATGTGGTGATCTTTGTCATAGAATATCTCCATACTAGGAAGTGGATTGATACAAATGTTCATTTCACATCAGTCAGCAAACAGTCATAAAATAGTATCAGCTTTGGTCACAGCGAGCCTGGGCTGGATTTGAATTGTCAACCTGGATATTAAAGACTTTCTCCCATCAGAAATCCCCTGAGCTGTCAACCCAGTCTTTCCCCACTCATTATTTGTTTCTATTCAGATGAATTGGTTCATTTTCCCTGAAGAGATTATTTCAGAAACATAACTGAAAATGTTTTTAACAATATAAATGAGCATAGCAATTTACAGTCCATAGAATAAGACCCCTTTCCTTGAATATATACAATATAATTACTGTAATCTTGTGCCAAAGCTAGTTGGATGCAGCAGAAAGATTTTAAAATTCTAATACTTTGGCGGTGAGAGAGGCAAAGAGGAGGTCCTTTTTCTCTACAATTGCATATGCAAAACTCAGGCATCAAAAAGTTTTCAGATTGTGGATAGTCTAGTTCATTCAAATTTGTTGCTGGTTTGTATACCCTATCGTTACGAGATAATTATGTGATGTTTTGTGGAAAAGATTGATCAGTTACAGTTTGAGCTGTGTACTTTCATGCAGACAGAGCAAGATCCTGGGGGCATGAATGCTAAATCCTTTGTGAGTTTGAGTCAAAGTTGCTCTTTGAGATACTGTAGCAGCTGAGAAAAACTTGTGCCACAACCTGTGCCTTGGACCCTTATTCTTCCTGACTGTTGAAAGCCAGCAAGTATAATTGATCATGAGGTGTTTTTGACTGATTTGCAGACTTTGGTGAGAGTTGATGGATTTCTCCTTCAGTGGCTTCTTTTTCCTCTTAGAAACATCTTAGTGATTAGTTGGGGAACATAGCTACTCTTCTGTACAAACTCAGGAGTGTCCTATTGCAGGGTGCTATTGTCATTCTTATTCAGTGTGCATGGTGAGGCTATTGGTGAAAGTCAGTGATAAGAAATGGGGGCATGACATTTTCAGATGCAGACCACACTTTGTCTCACTCTTGTCTAACTCTGACATTGCAGTTGAGGGCCTTTGCCTATGTCTAATGGAGATTGGGGAGTGGATGACAGGTGACTGGCTGAAGCTCAATCCAAACATGACTGAAATGATCATAAACCATAGAAATTAAGGGCGGGGGAGGGGACCTCAGTAGGTCATCTAGTCCAGCTCTCCATGCCTAGGGAGGACCAAGTTTACTTAGGCCGGCCCTGATAGGCATTTGTCCAACCTGTTGTTAAAAGCCTCCAATGACAGGGATTCCAAAACCTCCCTTGGAAGCCTATTCCGGTACTTAACTATAGTTATAGTTAGAAAGTTTTTCCAAATATCTGACCACTGTTCGTTGCTGCAGATTAAGCCTGTTACCACTTTCATAGATTCTAGGGCTGGAAGGGACCTCAAGAGGTCATAGAGTCCAGTCCCCTGCCCTCATGGCAGACCAAATACTGTCTAGACCATCCCTGATAGATATTTATCTAACCTACTCGTAAATATCTCCAGAGATGGAGATTCCACAACCTCCCTAGGCAGTTTATTCCAGTGTTTAACCACCCTGACAGTTAGGAACTTTTTCCTAATGTCCAACCTAAACCTCCCTTGCTGCAGTTTAAGCCCATTGCTTCTTGTTCTGTCCTTAGAGGCTAAGATGAACAAGTTTTCTTCTTCCTCCTTATGACACCTTTTTAGATACCTGAAAATTGCTATCATGTCCCCTCTCAATCTTGTCTTTTCCAAACTAAACAAACCCAATTCTTTCAGCCTTCCTTCATAGGTCATGTTCTCTAGGCCTTTAATCATTCTTGTTGCTCTTCTCTGGACCCTCTCCAATTTCTCCACACCTTTCTTGAAATGCGGTGCACAGAACTGGACACAATATTCCAGTTGAGGCCTAACCAGTGCAAAGTAGAGTGGAAGAATGACTTCTCGTATCTTGCTCATGACACACCTGTTAATGCATCCCAGAATCATGTTTGCTTTCTTTGCAACGGCATCACACTGTTGACTCATAGCTTGTGGTCCACTATAACCTCTAGATCCCTTTCTGCCATACTCCTTCCTAGACAGTCTCTTCCCATTCTGTATGTGTAAAACTGATTGTTCCTTCCTAAGTGGAGCACTTTGCATTTGTCTTTGTTAAACTTCATCCTGTTTACCTCAGACCATTTCTCCAATTTGTCCAGATCATTTTGAATTATGACCCTATCCTCCAAAGCAGTTGCAATCCCTCCCAGTTTGGTATCATCTGCAAACTTAATAAGCGTACTTTCTATGCCAATATCTAAGTCGTTGATGAAGATATTGAACAGAGCCGGTCCCAAAACAGACCCCTGCGGAACCCCACTTGTTATGCCTTTCCAGCAGGATTGGGAACCATTAATAATTACTCTCTGAGTATGGTTATCCAGCCAGTTATGCATCCACCTTATAGTAGCCCCATCTAAGTTGTATTTGCCTAGTTTATTGATAAGAATATCATGCGAGACCGTATCAAATGCCTTACTAAAGTCTAGGTATACCACATCGACCACTTCTCCCTTAGCTTTCTTTGATAGGATAACAAGTCTTGTGGATATCAGATTGGTTTGATATGATTTGTTCTTTACAAATCCATGCTGGCTATTCCCTATCACCTTACCACCTTCCAAGTGTTTGCAGATGATTTCCTTAATTACTTGCTCCATTATCTTCCCTGGCACAGAAGTTAAACTAACTGGTCTGTAGTTTCCTGGGGTTTTTTATTTCCCTTTTTATAGATGGGCACTATATTTGCCCTTTTCCAGTCTTTAGGAATCTCTCCTGTCTCCCATGATTTTCCAAAGATAATAGCCAGAGGCTCAGATACCTCCTCTATTAGCTCCTTGAGTATTCTAGGATGCATTTCATCAGGCCCTGGTGACTTGCAGACATCTAACTTTTCCAAGTGATTTTTAACTTGTTCTTCTTTTATTTTATCTTCCAAACCTACCCTCTTCCCATTGGCATTCACTATGTTAGGCATTCCTTCAGACTTCTCAGTGAAGACCGAAACAAAGAAGTCATTGAGCATCTCTGCCATTTCTAAGTTTCCTGTTACTGTTTCTCCCTCCTCACTGAGCAGTGGGCCTACCTTGGTCTTCCTCTTGCTTCTAATGTATTGATAAAAAGTCGTCTTGTTTCCCTTTATTCCTGTAGCTAGTTTGAGCTCATTTTGTGCCTTTGCCTTTCTAATCTTGCCCCTGCATTCCTGTGTTGTTTGCCTATATTCATCCTTTGTAATTTGTCCTAGTTTCCATTTTTTATATGACTCCTTTTTATTTTTTAGATCATGCAAGATCTCGTGGTTAAGCCAAGCTGGTCTTTTGGCACATTTTCTATCTTTCCTACCTAGCGGAATAGCTTGCTTTTGGGCCCTTAATAGTGTCCCTTTAAATACTGCCAACTCTCCTCAGTTGTTTTTCCCCTCAGTCTTGATTTCCATGGGACCTTACCTATCAGCGATCTGAGCTTACCAAACTCCACCTTCCTGAAATCCATTGTCTCTATTTTGCTGTACTCCCTTCTACCTTTCCTTAGAATTGTGAACTCTATGATTTCATGATCACTTTCACCCAAGCTGCCTTCCACTTTCAAATTCTCAATGAGTTCCTCCCTATTTGTTAAAATCAAATCTAGAACAGCTTCCTCCCAGTAGCTTTTTCAGCCTTCTGAAATAAAAAGTTGTCTGCAATGCAGTCCAAGAACTTATTGGATAGTCTGTGCCCTGCTGTGTTATTTTCCCAACGTGTATCTGGATAGTTGAAGTCCCCCATCACCATCATATCTTAGGCTTTGGATGATTTTGTTAGTTGTTTAAAAAAAGCCTCATCCACCTCTTCCACTTGGTTAGGTGGCCTGTAGTAGACTCCTAGCATGATATCACCCTTGTTTTTTTACCCCTTTTAGCCTAACCCAGAGACTCTCAACACTTCCGTCTCCTATGTCCATCTCCACCTCAGTCCAAGTGTGTACATTATTAATATATAAGGCAACACCTCCTCCCTTTTCCCCCGTCTATCCTTCCTGAGCAAGCTGTACCCATCCACACTAACATTCCAATCATGTGTATTATCCCACCAAGTTTCGGTGATGCCAACAATGTCATAGTTGTATTTATTTATTAGCACTTCCAGTTCTTCCTGCTTATTACCCATACTTCTCGCACTTCTCCTACCTTTGGTGGACACAGAGAACATTCGATCATCGGCCTGTTTATAACGTCTCTTAACATATTTGAAGACTGTAATCAAGTCCCCCCCAGTCTTCTTTTCTCAAGACTAAAAATACTGGGTATGTTTAAACCTTTCCTCATCGGTCAAGTTTTTAAACCTTGTATCGTTTTTGTTGCTGCCCTCTGGACTCTCTCCACTTTATCCACATCTTCCTTAGTGTGGTGCCCAAAATTGGACACAGTACTGAAGCTGAGGCCTCACCAGCGCTGAGTACAGCGGAACAGTTACCTTCCAGACCTTGCATATGTCACTACTGTTAATACATTACAGAATATTAGCCTTTTTCATAATTGCCTCACATTGTTGACTTGTACTGAATTTGTGATCCGCTAAAACCTGCAGATCCTTTTCAGCAGTACTACCAGTTATTCCTCATTTTGTAGATGTGCATTTGCTGTTTTTCTTCCTAAGTATAGTTCTTTGCACTTACCTTGATTGAATTTCATCATTTCAGACCAATTCTCCAATTTGTCAAGGTCACTTTGAATTCTAATTCTGTCATCCAGAGTGCTTGCAGTCCCTCCCAGTTTGGTGTGATCTGCATATTTATAAATGTACTCTCCACTCTATTATCAAAGTCATTAATGAAAATATTGAATAGTACTGGACCCAGAGCTGACCCCTGCAGGGTCCCACTACATACGCCCTTCCAGTTTGACAGCAAACTACTCTTTGAGTATGGCATTACAACTAGTTTTGCACCTACTTTATAGTAATTTCATCTAGACCACATTTTTTCAGTTTGCTTTTGAGAATGTCATGCGAGACTGTCAAAAGCCTTACTAAAATTAAGATATGTCACATCTGCTGCTTTCCCTCTATCCACTAGACCAGTAACACTGTCAAAGAAGGAAATTAGATTGGTTTGGCATGTTCTTGACAAATCCATGTTAGCTATTAAGGATTACGCTATTATCCTTAGGTGATTACAAACTATTTGCTTAATAATTTGTTCCAATATCTTCCCAGGTATTGAAGTTCGGTCCATACTGGAGCTCTTTTGCGATTCTGGGACTCCATGGTCACCTCTGTTGATGAGCTCTGCATGGTCACCTTTGCTGATCAGCTTGCCACGCTTTCCAAACAGGAAACGAAATTCAAAAGTTTGTGGGGCTTTTCCTGTCTACCTGGCCAGTGCATCTGAGTTGAGAGTGCTGTCCAGAGCGGTCACAATGGAGGACTCTGGGATAGCTCTCAGAGGCGTCGAATTGCGTCCAGACTACCCCCAAATTCGACCCAGCGATGTCGATTTCAGTGCTAATCCCCTTGTTGGGGAGGAGTACAGAAATAGATTTTGAGAGCCCTTTAAGTCAACAAAAATGGCTTCGTCGTGTGGACGGGTGCAGGGTTAAATCGATCGAACGCTGCTAAATTTGACCTAAACTCGTAGTGTAGACCAGGGCTAAGATGTTGAGCAGTGTGATGGGGCAAGGCCAGATGGCTATAGGAAAGTAGGGATTCCTATACTATAAAGTGAGAAACAGGTATGTTAGCCTGAGGCTAAACAAATCCCTGTTACCATGGTAACCAAATGGCAGTTGCTCCAGGTTAATCAAGACACCTGGGGCCAATTAAGATTCTTCCAGAAAGCAGAGGAGACAGCTAGGTTGATTAGGACACCTGAAGGAAATCAGGGGCTGGCTGAAACTAATTAAAAACCTCTCAGTTAGTCAGGGAGGCGTGCATGTCAGGAGCTGAGAGGAAGTTGCGCTGTTGGGGGGAAAAAAGAAAAAGAGAGACTGAGCAGTACACACCATATCAGGCACAAGGAAGGAGGCCCTGAGGTAAAGGTGAAGTGGAGCTTGAGGAAGCGGGGGCAGCTGTGGGGAAGTAGCCCAGGGAATTGTACGCATCCTGTTTCTAAAAGATCTGCTACCGTAGCTGATACTATTAGGGTCCCTGGGCTGGAGCCCGGAGTAGAGGGTGGGCCCAGGCTCCCCCCTTCACTCTCCTTGATTCATCACTGAGACTGAGAGACAACAGAGACTGTGCAAGGGAGTATAGCTTCTCCTCACCTCCCTCGTTTGCTTATGATGAAAATGGATCAGTAGGCTCTGACCCCTGCCTCTAGAGAGAGGAGGGCTATGTGGAGGGTCACAGTGAGCCTCTGAGGCTAGCAAAATCTGCGGGATCCACGGAGACAAAGATAGAGCTTTGTCACAGCAGGTTTCCCCACTGTTATCCCTCTTGTTGCTCCTGTTTTTATACCTACCTTTTTTATGCCTACTTGTGGGCTTTTGTCACCTTTCCTTTTTGAACCTAATTTAAAGTCTTCCTTGGTAAGGTGGTGTATGGAGATGCTCTTCTCCTTGTTGGTTAAGTGGGCCTATCTTTTCCTAGCAGTCTTCCTTCCCAGAGCAGCATCCCATAGTTGAAGCCAAAGCCATCAACATCATCTGCAGAGCCATGCATTCGTCTTCAGGCTCTGTTTATCCCCGCCTAAGCCCTTATCGTCAGCCAGGAGGATGAACAGAAACACCACCTGCGCCCCTGATTCTTTCCCCTTCACACCCAAAGCCCTGTTGTCACTACTGACCTGTCCAGGGTCGTACCTGGCAGTTTCGTTACTGCCCACATGGATGAGCAGCATGGGGTAACAATCAGAAACAGATGAGCCTCAACAATCTTTGACAGTAGGTTGGGAGAAGCAGCCTGAGGAGATTGTAGACATCAGTCCCACAGATTAATAGGGTTTGTCTGTCATTAGTTACCCAGGTTCACAACTTTGGGGTGGTTTTGAATCAATGGCTCTTGTTGGATAGGCACTTTACAACAGTAATCAGGAATATGCATTTTCCATCTGTTCCTGGTGAAGAAGTTATATGACCTGGCCTTTCAGATGTGGACTCTGCTGGTGGTGGTCATGCCTTTGTCACCTTAAGATTAGATTATTGCAGTGCACGCTATACCTTAAATTCATTTTGATACTGAAGGTGGTGCAGAATATTGCAGCCTACTTAGTAAAAGGTGTACGTCACAGGAAGTGCATGAGCCTACTGCTCCCTGATCTGCACTGGCTGCCTTTCCTCTTCTGGAAGGGGTTTAAGGTTTTGACCTACAAAGCCCTAAATGTCGTGGGACCAGCCTACATGAAATATTGACTCCCCCCCACTTGTCATGTGATGATGAGATCAGCAGAGGTGCATGAGCTTGACTGTCCTCCTTCGCTATAATGGGGAGAGTGGGGTGGTGGGTAAGGCATTCTTTCTTGAAATCACTTTGACTTTGCAATTTGCTGCCTCACTCTCCTAAATACAAAAAAGCCTGCCTCCACGTCACTCTGAAAAAGACTTTTATTTGCTAGGGCACGTTTTTCAAATCTCTGTGCATGTAGATCCCACTCTGGGTGTGCATATGTATTCTGCCCAAGAGTCTGGAAAGTTTTTTTTCAGCAGTGATCACTGGGGGTCATGCCCCTGCATTTCCACTCCTGAGGGCATAAAGGGTGGAGCAACCCTGTCCACTCCCCAGTTCCTTCTGACTGCCCTTTGGCAGAGGTGTGGACAACTGAATGTCCCACGTACATCTCTTTAACTGAGTTTAAGATAATTCCTATAAATATTTAGTCAGTAGTATTTAGTTTTTTCAATGTTAACAGGCCACTCTACCTTGAATGGTCCCTTACAATATGTGCTAAGTATTTGTGCTAAACAGTCTGTTCTACCTTGCATTTTGCTGTGACACTCGGATCATGGACTCTCACTACTCTGGAGTCGTCCTCCCTCAATTGATACCACAGATTCAAGCTAGCCCTCAAAACTCAGTAAGGCTCTGTGTTTGGCTATTAGGCCACATGACATTGTTAACTTATGCGATGCCATTTGCAAGATTCAGACTAAGTCAGGATTATCTTTGGGTTCCATTAAAGTGCACTTGACAGCAGTCTCAGCCTGTCATCCACCAATAGCAGGTTCTTCAATTTCTTTTTGCATCGAGTAGTTGCAAGATTTCTAAAGGGTTTGAATCAGATGTTTCCTCCAGTTTGGATGATTTCTCCTCCTTGGGCTTTAAATCTCCTTCTTTAGTTGTTAATGGTTTCCCTCCCCCCAACCTTTATCATCTTGTTCTATGCATCATTTATCAATCAAAGCTGCATTCCTAGTGGGAATTATGTCAGTTCAGAAAGTGCAATTCAAGCTCTCATGTCAAATTCTTTATGCAGACAGAGTAGTGGATGCCGGGACAGTTCTTTTGTATTATCTAAATAGAATAAGATATTTTTGGTGATCATCCACAGGTGGCCTGTGGTAGCAAGAGCAAAGGGAGACTGATCTCAACTCAGAGACTGTCTAAACAGATCGCTGACTATATCAGGACAGTGTGTTAATTTAATTAACTAGATCTTCCAGTGCAAACAACCAGAATATTGTAGTCTTCAGCAGCATGTTTCATTTAAGTTTCAGTAATAGAAATCTGTAAAGCAGCAGTGTGTTCTTCGGTCCATACATTTGCCAAACATTACTCACAGATGGTAGCATCAAGAGTAATTGCCCAGGTTGTCAGGGTGGTTCTCAGTCCTTATTCGGATGATCTCCAAGCTTCCATCTCCGGATAGATAAAACTGTGGCTAATCACTGTGAGTGGGAGCCATATGCACAAAGACTCAGAAGAAAGCACAGTGCTTTCTTCTGGTAAGCTGTTTACCTTACACTAATTATGTTTGTTCAAGATTTTCTGTGCATGTGGATCACACAAATGATCCTCCATCCCCACATCTAAGAGTCTTCCCATCTGGGCTCTGGGTAGAGAAGGGACTGGGGAGTGGGTGGGGTCATTCCGCCCTTTTTGTCCTTGGGAGATGGAATCTGGGGGCATGCATGGCACATGCACGATCCCTAATGGACACTGCTAGATAAAATTTTCTGGACTCCTGTGCAAAGGGTGCACATGCTCCCAGAGTGGGATCCACATGCACAGAACATCTTGAAGAATCAGTTTTACTATAAGTACAATAACCATCTTTTTCTGGAGGAGAGGGTTTGAAATGGGATTTGGAGTAAAGTGACAGGGTATATTTAATTGTTATACTTGCTGGGTGGTATGTTAACCTTTCTTTCTATTTTTTTATCATGCTGGGTGATATTCCTATTGATCATGAGTTCAATTGTTGTTAGTATGCCTAGAACTTTTGTGTGTGTTCATATTTTAAATTGAAATAAGTTCAGTTTAACTAGTCTTTTTAAAATTTTAGTTTCTATCCAGAAATAAAATGGTTTCAAAAGGAAGATACTGTTACCATGAAGATAAAATTAAGAAATGTACATGACTATAAATGTGAATTTTTTGGAGACAAGGTTGTATTCAGGTAGGTTCAAAATGTCATACATAGCAAAATAAAATGTCTTACCAGCTTCCATTTCATTTACCAAAAAAAGCTAACAATTTTGTTTAAACAATTCAGTGCTTTTTCAGGAGACAAATTTTATGTGGCTGACATGGAGTTGCATGCAAACATACTTAAAGGAAAGTCTGTTTGTGTGATTAAGAATGAAGAACCTGTGATTATCCTTGCAAAAGACAAGAAGGAATTTTGGTGCTGTCTACTAAAGCATAAGGTGAATTATAAATATCAATTAAAATATGTATTTATTGTTCTTAAAGTATTAACATTATGTATTGAAATATATATATAGTTAGCAGTTGTATTTCTGTTAACAGATTCCTAATGTGTCTTTTGATTTTGAACACTGGGAAGATTTTGAAGATAAAAGCCCCTTTCCTGTTGGTAAGACATTAACAAATATCAGCGTTAACATAAATTTGTTAGCAAACTATTAAGTCATTAATGTAATTTAAGTTTACATACTGCTGTTTACCTGAGAATAGATAGTTCTCACTTCTAGAAACGTTAGTGTTTATAGAAAACCTTTTGCTAGCAGAGTGATTTTTTTTGCCTGTGTATAGTTAATTATGGTCATGTACATTGCAGTTTAGATAATGTTTTTAGAGTAACTTTTTAAAAGATCATTCAGTACTCATTTTTTCCTGCTCATATTGCTCAAGCAATCTGGACTAGTAGGATTCTGTTATATAGATATTGATCTCAAAGACCTAAAGAGTTAAACTCTCTCACTATCCAACATTAAGCAGTGATAGATAAGTTTGAAGTTATTTTTTTCAAAGACCTTTGATTTACTCGGTTACTTGGCAAATACCCAAAAGCATTCATTCAAGTTGAAAATTTGTTGATTAAACTCAAGAAAATGAGGAATTAAAACAAGCTTTTATATTGAAACTATAATTATGCAGAACAAACTTATTCCCTACCAAAAGTCTCTCTCTCCTTTTGGAGTCAAAATATCAGTCTCTTATTTTAATTTCTTTGAAGAGGAAAGGGTTAATTTCACTCTCAGTCCTGATGTGGGAAGGACATTTACTTTCTGCCTGTTTAAAACAGGGTCACAAGATGGATGAGAGAGAGGATAGAAAAGATTGGTGAAATACAGCTTTTGTTGATGTTTTAGGAACACTGGACTGCAGGTTCAGGTGGGTGGATGCTTTGGCTGGCAAATAGACCACGACACCTGCTGCTAGGACCCTGGTTCAAGTTCTGGTCAGGGATGTCATCTGGCTCGGTCCTTTCTCCTTAGTCAAGGCAGACTTGGATAAATAGTTGATTTTAAGATTCAGTGAAAAGCAGAGAGAGAATGAAACATAGGATAGGAGACGAGGGAGGGGAGAAAGCAGAACAATAAGGGAAGGAAAAACAATACAGAATCTAACATGCATCTGCGATGCAGCAATTATGTATTCCTACTGAGGGCTGAGGACTTGATGCCATGAAAATATTATGATTTCCAGCACTCAGAGGTGAAAACAAAGTTCCTTAAAGAAGAGCCAACTGGCCTTCCTCTCAGGAAGATATTCCTTAGTCTGGTCTGCTCCTTCTGATTTAAGGTCGAGAAAGTTGAGATGAGTTGCAATGTTGGCAGGTCGGGATGAGTTGTGAGAAAGATAATTCTGTCTCCCCTCCCGCCCCCCTCTCTTTTTAAGAATCCCTAAAGAAGTATAAGTTGGGTGGCATATTTTATCATCATTAATTTGTGCACCAATTAAATCCATTTCTGTAAGGCCAAACTTGGTATAGATAACTTTGTTCCCACATTTTCTTGTTTACTAAGTATAATATCGCCGATGTCCTTGACTTGTATCAGTAAGCCTGTGATGGGGTATATTATACCCTCTGAGGCCCCCTGCTGGAGGCCTTGTGGCCCTGCCACACACCACCCTAGAAGCACCCCAGAGGGGAAACTGAACTGCAGCAAGAGCTGCGGCCAGAAAGGCCTTAAGAGGATGAAAACTTTGTTGCCAGGGAGGGAGTGATGGGGCACTGCTTTATCCCAAAGCAGGGACAACTTGAGGGAGACATTACAGAGGGCACCGAGAGAGACCCCTGTTGGACTTGTATCCCAGAAAGGGTTTTGCTTTGCTTTTATCACTTAGACTGTGTGTGACTCAGCTAGAGGGTTGAGTCACCGAAGAGAAGGGTGACCAGATCACTGACGGGAAATATCAGGACACGGGGGCGGGGGGGGGAGAAGGGGGGATATCGGGACACGGGGGGGGGGGCGCGGAGCAAAAAAAAGCTGTTTTGCAGGTGCTGGCCATGCCGTGGCTGCTGCCCCTGTCCCCCAGGGCACATGCGGCACGTCCCGCAGCCCCACGGGGAAGGAGCCGCTGGAGCGAGAGGCGCGGGGCTCCGGACCCCGGCAGTGGCGGGGGAGAGCGGCTTAGGGCTGCACGAGTGGGCACATAAAGTTTATCGGCTGGGGGGCGGGACCCCGGCCGGCTCCTCACCCTGCCCTGTAGGGGGGTAGTGTCCCTGCCCCGTGTCAGCATGTCTCGCCAGCCGCCGCAGGCCAGGTAAGGAACCGAGTCCCCCCTCCCCCTGGCTCCTCAGCTGAGCGGCATTCCTCCTCCCTCCCAGGCTTGCCGCTGGAATGCCGGCGCAAGCCTGGAGGGAGGGGGTGGTGGCCGGCTTCCAGTTCCTGCGGCTTGTGAGTACGAGCACCGGGCGGGCAAGGGGGGCTGCTCCCCTGGGAGGGTGGAGGGGGGGCTCAGCTGAGGAACCAGGACGAGGGGGGAGAGGGCTCCTTACCTGGCCTGTGGCGGCCGGCGCAACATGCTGGCGCGGGGCAGGGAGCCGGACGGGGTCCCGTCCAAGCCGATAAACTTTACATGGCCACTCGTGCGGCCCCAAGCCGCTCTCCCCCGCCGTTGCTGGGGTCCAGAGCCCCCCCATCTACCTACTGGGGAAGCAGCCCCCTTGCCAGCTCCCCTTGTCTGCCCAGTGTCCCTACTCACCAGCTCCAGGAACTGGAAGCCGGCCACCACCCCCTCCCTCCAGGCTTGCCCCTCCATTACAGCTGCAAGCCTGGGAGGGAGGAGGAGTGCCACATGCATGGGGAAGAGGCGAGGCCAGGGCGGGGATTTGGGGAGGGAGCCAATAAGGGATGGAGGGGGCCGAGTTGGGGTCAGGAGGGCAAGAGCCCTTCCGGGAGGGCAAAATTGCTTGTTTGTCCAGTGTCCCGACCGCACATTGGTCGGGACACGGGACAAACAAATATCGGGATAGTCCCGATAAAATTGGGACGTCTGGTCACCCTACCGAAGAGACACCACGGAGAGAGAGCATGCAGGCACATGCACTCAGCCAAGGGGGGTGCTCATGACAGGTGAATGCACCCCGTTATAAAGCCATTTTTGTTTGGATTAATTCAGTTTTTCTGTCTGGTTTTCTTGTATTTGTTCATAACATTCATTTACTGAAAACAACTTGAACTGTTTTCTAAGCCCTTGAGTTTAGGTTGAATTTAGCAGCGTTAGATCGATTTAACCCTGCACCCGTCCACACGACAAAGCCATTATTTTCGAATTAAAGGGCTTTTAAAATCTATTTCTGTACTTCTTCCCCGATGAGGGGATTAACGCTGAAATCAACATCACCAGGTCGAATTTGGGGGTAGTGTGGATGCAATTTGACAGTATTGGTCGCTGGGAGCTATCGAGAGTGCTCCATTGTGGCCGCTCTGGACAGCGCTCTCAACTCAGATGCACTGGCCAGGTAGACAGGAAAAGCCTCGCGAACTTTTGAATCTCATTTCCTGTTTTGCCAGCATGGCGATCTTCAGGTGAGTGCAGATCTCATCAGCAGAGGCGACCATGATGGAATCCCAGAATCGCAAAAGAGCCCCAGCATGGACCGAACGGGAGGTCCAGGATCTGATCACTGGATGGGGAGACAAATCTGGGCTATCAGAACTCCGTTCAAAAAGACTAAATGCCCAAACATTTGGAAAAAATCTCAAAGGGCATGAAGGACAGAGGCTATAACAGGAAACCTCAGCAGTGCTGCATGAAACTTAAGGAGCTGAGGAAAGCCTACCAAAAAACCAGAGCGTCAAACAGCCGCTCCGGGTCAGAGCCCCAGACATGCCACTTCTATGATGAGCTGTATGCCATTCTAGGTGGTGCAGCCACCACTACCCCACCCCTGTGCTTTGACTCAGTCAATGGAGTAGCACGCAACAGGGATGTGGGTTTTGGGGACAAGGAAGATGATAGCTCACAGCAAGGAAGCGGAGAAACTGTTTTCCCCAACAGCCAGGAACTGTTTCTCACCCTGGACCTGGAGTCTGTACCCCCCGAACCCACCCAAGGCTGCCTCCTGGACCCGCCAGGCGAAGAAGGGACCTCTGGTGAGTGTATCTTTGTAAATATTATACATGGTTTAAAAGCAAGCATGTTTAATGATTAATTTGCCCTGGCATTCGCGGCCAGTACAGCTACTGGAAAAGTCTGCTAACGTGTCTGGGGATGGAGCGGAAATCCTCCAGGGACATCTCCATAAAGCTCTTCTGGATGTACTCAAACCTTTGCAAAAGGTTTCTGGGGAGGGCAGCCTTATTCCGTCCTCCATGGTAGGACACTTTACCATGCCAGGCCAGTAGCACGTAGTCTGGAATCATTGCATAACAAAGCATGGAAGCGTATGGTCCTGGTGTTTGCTGACATTCAAAGAATATCCGTTCTTTATTTCGCTGTGTTATCCTCAGGAGAGTGATATCATTCCTGGTCACCTGGTTGAAATAGGGTGATTTTATTAAGGGGACATTCAGAAATGCCCATTCCTGCTGGGCTGTTTGCCTGTGGCTGAACAGAAATGTTCTCCGCTGTTAGCCACACGGTGCGGGGAGGGGTGAAGCAATCATCCCAGAGAATTGGGGGTCTGTGTGTGGGGGAGGGTATTAGTTGGTTTTGTACTGCACATTAACCCGAAAAACGCAGCCCCTCCTCCTTTTAAATGGCTAACCCAACGGCTGCTTGGTATGGGAAATTAGGGCGCTGGTGTTTGAAATCATTCCCACATGTTATGAAGGTTAAAGAAGCCAAAAGACTGTCTTACCATGGCTGCCTGCAAGCCAAATTCTGTTGTCCGGCCCTGCATGAAAGATCTCTCACACCAAACTGGCATACTCTCAATAAGAGGCAAAATGCGACCTTGTACCGAAAGCACACGTGCTATGTAATGTTAACAGCAAGGTTTATTGTGAAAGAGTCTACCTATTGTTCTCTTTTTAACTACCACTCTCCCTTTTTTTTCCTCCACCAGCTGCAAATGTTTCAGTGCTCACACTATCTTCTCCTTCCCAGAGGCTAGTGAAGATTAGAAGATGAAAAAACGCACTCGCAATGAAATGTTCTCTGAGCTCATGCAGTCCTCCCACACTGAAAGAGCCCAGCAGAATGCGTGGAGGCAGACAGTGTCAGAGTCCAGGAAAACACAATGTGAACGCGAGGACAGGTGGCGGGCTGAAGATGATAGGTGGCGTCAGCTTGACAGAAGGCAAGAGGCAATGCTGAGGCTATTGGAGGAACAAACTGATTTGCTCCAGCGTATGGTTGAGTTTCAGGAAAGGCAGCTTGAGCACGGACCGCCGCTACAGCCCCTGTGTAACCAACCGCCCTTCTCCCCAAGTTCCATAGCCTCCTCACCCAGACTCCCAAGAACGTGATCGGGGGGGCCTCCGGGCACCCAACCACTCCACCCCAGAGGACGGCCCAAGCAACAGAAGGCTGGCATTCAATAAGTTTTGAAGTGCAGTGTGGCCTTGTCGTTCCTCCTCCCCCACCCCTCCTGGGCTACCTTGGCAGTTATCCCCCTATTTGTGTGATGAATTAATAAAGAATGCATGAATGTGAAGCAACAATGAATTTATTGCCTCTGCAAGCAGTGATTGAAGGGGGAAGGGGAGCGTGGTTAGCTTACAGGGAAGTAGAGTTAACCGGGGGGGGGGGGGAGGCTTCATCAAGGAGAAACAAACAGAACTTTCACACCATAGCCTGGCCAGTCATGAAACTTGTTTTCAAAGCTTCTCTGATGCACACCACGCCCTCCTGTACTCTGCTAACCGCCCTGGTGTCTGGCTGCATGTAATCAGCGGCCAGGTGATTTGCCTCAACCTCCCACCCCACCATAAACGTCTCCCCCTTTCGCAGATATTGTGGAGCGCACCGCAATCGGTAATAATGGGAATATTGGTTTCGCTGAGGTCTATCCGAGTCAGTAAACTGTGCCAGCGCACTTTTAAACGTCCAAATGCACATTCTACCACCATTCTGCACTTGCTCAGCCTATAGTTGAACAGCTCCTGAACTACTGTCCAGGCTGCCTGTGTATGGCTTCATGAGCCATGGCATTAAGGGGTAGGCTGGTCCCCAAGGATAACTATAGGCATTTCAACATCCCCAACAGTTATTTTCTGGTCTGGGAAGAAAGTCCCTTTTTGCAGCTTTTGAAACAGACCAGAGTTCCTGAAGATGCGAGCATCATGTACCTTTCCCGGTCATCCCATGTTGATATTGGTGAAACGTCCCTTGTGATCCACCAGTGCTTGCAGCACCATTGAAAAATACCCCTTTCGGTTTATGTACTCACTGGCTTGGTGCTCCGATGCCAAGATAGGGATATGGGTTCCGTCTATTGCCCCACCACAGGGAATCCCATTGCAGCAAAGCCATCCACTATGACCTGCACATTTCCCAGAGTCACTACCCTTGATATCAGCAGCTCTTTGATTGTGTTGGCTACTTGGATCACAGCAGCCCCCAGAGTAGATTTGCCCTCTCCAAATTGATGCTCGACTGACCGGTAGCTGTCTGGCATTGCAAGCTTCCAGAGGCTATCGCCACTCGCTTGTGAACTGTGAGGGCTGCTCTCATCTCGGTATTCTTGCGCTTCAGGGCAGGGGAAAGCAAGTCACAAAGTTCCATGAAAGTGCCCTTACGCATGCGAAGGTTTCGCAGCCACTGGGAATCGTCCCAGACATGCAATACTATGCAGTCCCACCTGTCTGTGCTTGTGGTCTCAATGGTTTTAAGTGGGGACACACACAATCGACTGTATAATATCGATTTCTAAAAAATCGACTTCCATAAATTTGACCTAATTTCATAGTGTAGACATACCCTAAGGTTAATTCTTAGGCAGGAAACAAGTCATAGATTACTGTGACATATTACAAACTTCCACATACTTTTCACAGTTAAACTTAGGTTAAACTTATAGGTACAATAATCACAACACTTCTCCATAGACACATGTTTTGAGGCAAAGGAGCTCAGAAATCTCTGTCCAACATGCTCACCACTCCTGGTTTTCAACAGGACTGCAGTATCAATGTACATATGTGACTAATACCCTATTGTAACAACTCTGTTGTCGTAGAAGACAGAAATGACATGGATCTGTATTCATGGTCTAAGTGACTCTAGAAATGGCATCTTTTTATTCAACACAACTGACCCTGTGATGTATCAGTTGCATCTCTTGCATCTGGATTAACGGTACCTCTGCCCCCTCCCTGGTCTTCTCAGGCCTCTAGGCTTCATCTCTCTGTGGGCAGGAACTCTCATCCCTCTCTCTCCTGCATTTCACTGTGAATATCTCAATAGGTTTGACCTTAGTCCAGCCTCATGGTTCACTCTCTCTCAAGGGATAATGACAGTATTTACTAGTGACCAGACAGCTTTTACTTAACAGTATATTTATTTTAGGACAAAAGCATTACAGAGCAGCATATCATAAAAAACTAAATATTCTACACACGTCAGGCTTATCAGGTGTATCACATCTTCTACATTGAGACACTGTAGGTTCACGAAGTTCTTCAAACCTTTCCTATAGGTTTTGCCCTCTTGTTTATAGTTTAATGTCAGTTTGAGGATCAAATGAGAGATTTTTGAGTCAGTTCAGCTCCCCCTTTATACCAAAAACCAATTATTTTTCTGCTTGGCCTCTTGAACCTAATCTGAACTACTATATGCAGTTCCCCCCAGGGAGGTGGTACTCTCTGTTGAAGGTGACCTGTCCAGGGATTTGCAGTAATTATGCCCCTCTGATTTTAGTCCCTTGAGGAAGCTCTGTAATCCTCCCCAACAGAGCCAGAATACATTCCCCAGCTCACAAAGGTATGTATAATACTTAGGGATACCAAAGTCTATCAATATTCCATATGCCTTTGCATCTGTCACTTCTCAGTATAATAGTCTCCTGGAGTTTCTGCATTTCCAAGGTCTCACATCTGTCACAAATAGTTTTTATTCCTGATAACACCGCAGGGCCACATACAAGTGAGCAAGATTCTATTCTAGCTAGCTCATTCTCCACAAAATTATATAAATTCTAGTTGCCAATTCTTAATTATATGTGATGTCAGAGCCAGAAAGAATACCTCTGACCCTCTGCTCTTTCTGTTCTAGATGATTACTTCATAGCTCCTGTTAGATCACTACTTGATTCTCTAGATCAGGTCTTGAACTACTTCATATCTATCTATTCTTTGGAGTTTATAGAGCACCAGTTGGTTCCAGTTAATAAGATGGAGTAATTCAGATAAGTGACAAGAATGTTCTGATGTTAGGAGCTTAAAGTTGCAGAGGGCTGATAGTGACTTTATTATTGAGGTTGATATGCACCATATAAATAATTAATAATGCTCTCAAGTTAAGCATTTGTACTATAGTTCCAGCCGAGTAAAGTCCAAACCAGTAGCTTATACAAAGACAGAGGTAAATTCTGACAGTTTCTCCACTTTCTGCTATAACCACTAGGATTATAGCCCAGTTTCTAACTATGGTAAAAGTATAACCAAAGACAAGTATTTTTTCTCGGTTGTATACTCTTTTTTTTTTTTTTTTTTTTTTTTTTTCTTCCTTGACTACAAAGTTCAGAGATTTCTTCATACCTTCTGAATCAGAGAAGAGTTGCCCTTTTGGTTTGCACCCAAAATCTAAAAACCAGTTGGCCACCATTTCAGTAAATCTCGTATGACATGATTTATTGGAAATTGTCTTTAGTAAGAATTGTCTTATGAGACACCAAAATAAAAAAAAAAAACCTATTATTTCAACATTATTTTTTATGAAACATTGCAGAATATGGATAGTTACGTTATTGGCACATCTTTAGATTTCAGTCTGGCCTGTTTACAAGAATTTATCACCGATATCACTGTAAACTGGCCTGTTTACAAGAATGTATCATTGATAGTAAGGGACAAGCATCACATTAACCCTTATCTTCTTCAAGTAGATGCAGACATGTTTTCCAAGTAGGTGTGTGCGCACTGGAGCCAGAGATTTTGCTTTGTAGTACCCATAGAGCGGCAGTGCTCATGTATGTAGCCTGTCCGCTGGCTATATGAGGCAGTGCTGCCCTGACCTCCCTCAGTTTATTCTTACCACTGGAGTTGGAACTCTGTGCAGTTGTTGCCTCACAACCTGGCAAACTCATATCTTAGCCTAGTTTGTTGTATCATCACTCCCATAACTGCATTGGTCGTTGGGCACCATCATTGTTGAGCAATCAACCAATTGTCTCCACCCCGATGATTGTGTGTCAGTGCTTGAGTTTCCGCAAAGTCCATTCCTGTCCACACTTTTATGTTGTCAATCCATCTCTTCTTCTGTCTACCTCTTCTTCTCTTCCCTGTACTGTCCCTTGGAGGATGATCTTGGATAGGCTTTGCTGCTGTTTGCGCAGTTCTTGCCTGAATTTCTGCTTTGGGTCTTTCATCAGTGATAATTGCCCCCAAATACTTGAACTGTTTCACTGTCTCCAGCTCTTGTCCAGTGACAGTGATATGGTGAGCTGGCCCCATCACATTTTTTTGTCATCAGCTTGGTTTTCTCTGCACTGATTTCCATGCCATATTTTGCGGAGGTTTCATCTAATCGTTTCTCAAGGTTGGCAAGTTCATCTTTGCTGCCTGCGAGGCCATCAATGTCGTCAACGAACCGAAGATTTGAAATTGTTCGCCCCCCCAATGCTGACTGTGCATGTGTGATCTTCTAGGGCATCAGTCATTATGCGCTCCAAGTAGATGTTGAACAGTGTGGATGAAAGAAGGCAGCCTTGCCAGACTCCAACAGTGGTGCGAAACAACTCTCCTATTGTGCCGTTGACGAGAACTGCACTGCTGTCCTTGGCATACAGCTGTTTAATGGTAAGAATAAGCTTACGACCAACATTGTGCTTCTTCGTGGTTGCCCAGAGAGCTTCGTGCCGTACTCTGTCAAACACCCTCTTGAAGTCAACAAAGACGTGATAGATGTTCTGCTGGTGTTGTAAGTACTTCTCACATAGAACATAAAGGTTGAAAATCTGTTCTGTGGTACTTTTTCCAGCACGAAAGCCAGCCTGTTCTTCGGTGATGATATTCTCTGCTTGTGGCTTCAATCTGTTCAACATCACTTTGCTGGGATGGCTAATTAAGCTTATGGTCCAGTAATTTTGACACAATTGCAGGTTGCCTTTCTTTGGCAGAGTGATGATTAGTGACTGTGTCCACGTGGAGAGCCATTCATCTGTCTGCCAGATCTTGTTGCAGATCTTGATGAGTATATCGATTACCATTTCTCCTCCAAACTTCATCAGTTCGGCTGGGATGTTGTCAATACCTGTAGCCTTTCCGTTCTTGAGCAATTTCACAGCTGTCTCCACTTCTTCACTTAGTATTGGAAAGTCATCCTCCTCTGTTGAATCTGGGCTAAGACACTAGGATCTCCATTTGTCTGGTGGCTGTATAGATCAGAACAGTAGTTTGTCCACCTATTGATGATGTCCCTTTCTTCTGTAAGACTGTTCCTTTCTTTGTCTTGAATTGCGTTAGCTTTGTTCCATCTTTCCTTCGTCAGATCTTTTACAACCTGGAAGGCTCGTTTGCTATTTTTATTATTGATACACTCATCAATTTTAGAGCATTGTTTTTCAATCCATATCGCCTTGGCCACCTTCATTCCTTTCTTGATTTTTGTGCCAATTGCTCTGTATTTATCAGCTCCCTCAGTGCTGTTCTTTTCTCTCTTAATTTCTCTTCTAATGTCACACATTTGTAGTATTTCATTTGTGACCCATGGTTTTGTCTTCTTACGATGTTTCCCAAGGGTGTCCATTGCTGCCTCAATCATTACAGCATTGTAATTGTTGGTCATTGTTTCTGTGTCTTCCTCTAGAGCAAGCAGCGGGACAAATTTTCCGCCACTCATTGCTTGGAATGACTCTGCAATGTTTTGGTCTCTGAGTCTTTCTAAGTCAAACTTGGTTCTGGTGAACTTTGGCCTGATGATTTTCCTTAGTCGCAGCCAAAAATTTAGCATCACAAGGTCGTGATCACTTCCAATATTGGCACCGGGAAAGCTCCTCGTTTTAGCTCCGTTAATCCCAGAACGAAATCGGTTTTGCACCATGATGTAGTCGATCTGGCTGTGATGTAGACCATTAGGTGAATGCCATATTGATCGTCTGGATGCTTTATGTGCTCCTAATGTGTTTGCAAGAACCAGATTGTTATAGCTGGCAAACTCCAAAAGTCTCAATCCTCTCTCATTGGTTACTGCATTACATGAAGGGCCACAGTAATCTCGCCAATCTGCCTGTGCATCAGTACCCGCTTTAGCATTCCTTGTACAATCAGGATATCTTTCTTGTGTACCTTATCAATGATGTCTTGGAACTGATTGTAAAAATCTTCAATTTGTTTATCGTCATAGTCTGTTGTAGAGGCATAGACTTGTACCATTGTGATATTAAATGGTACTGCTGTTAGACGGATGGAAATAAGCCTGCTGGACATTGGGCGGCATCCTAGTACTGAATACTTGATACCTTTATGCACAAGAAATCCTACGCCATTGACATGTTTGTCCTCTCCACTGTAATAGAGTATATGGCCTTCTTCTGTTAGTACCTCTCCACAGTTCTTCCATCTGACCTCAGAGATTCCTAGGAGGTGCCAGGTGTATTGTTTCATTTCATATGAGAGTTCTTTCAACCTCCCTATTTGTCTCAATGTCCTTACATTCCATGCAACTATGGTTATGTTGTCTCTTCCACGGATCCTCTTTGTTGGGGTTACACCAGTAGTATACTTGTCGCGTCTGCCCTGGTGGGAGACAGATGGCGTGGTCATTATTAACCTGGACTGCGATCAGTCTGGTATGGACATCCTTGACTTGCTTATCATATGGTATGTCTTTGGCAAATTTCTAACCTGACAGAGTCCATCGCTTTCCAGGCAGCCCCCCTTTAATCGCCTCTTATGACATGCAGGAAGAGCAGTGGGCCTATTCTGTCCCTGTATCCACAAGGGGGTGGTTGTATATAGTTATTTATTAGTTAGTAGCGCTAATTAAAAGTTTTAGAATAGTGGTGCTGGTAGTGCTCCCTTGTGATGCCCTCACTGGGGTTCAAGCATTGCCATTTGTGTGGAGTGGTGATTCCCAATAGTGACCCCCACATGTGGTGTTTGCTCTGACTTGGCAAAGCCTTCTTAATGAGCATTGTTCGATCTGTAAATCATTCAAAAAGTGGACTCAGGTGGTGCGGGATCTTAGCCTTAAGCAGCACCTGCTTGAGTAGGCCATGAGGTCTGACCCAGTACTGAGGCCTTCCTCAGGCTGCAGATAGCCCTCTGGCTTGGAAAGTGCTCCTGCCTCTCGTTCCAGGCAGGGATCTCTCCGAAGAGGCGCAGGAATCATTCATCACCGACCTCAAGAAAGAGGTCACATAAGACCGATGTCTTGGGGTGACTCTTCTGCCTCCTCTAAGAGGAGCATGGACTGACATGGTGCTGGCTTCAGTGCATAGGTGCTTCTGATCCTCCCTTGGTATAGGGTAGGGATGGCAGACATCCCATACCATTGACTCTGGTTCCGGCCTCCAGGTGTCCTTTGATCCCAATACAGAGGGGAATCAGACTTGCCAAACTCACTAAAAAAAAATGAAAAAAAAATTGGGCTTGTTTTAGGCTAAGTTGGCTCCTGCATTGTGTGTTGGCTAGTTTTTTTGCTTGCAGGGCTTTTACAGTAGCTTGTAACTTCTTGTTTTTTGATTGGCTCGCAGCCTTGGCCCGCCCCTGGTCCCGGCCAATCAGAAAGCTTGAATCAGGTGATTGGCATTTGGTTCCAGCTACAGCGTGAGAGTCCCCTGCATGCCTGCCCTGTGTGTGGCAGCGTGCGCATGGAGTGCTTTGTTAAACAATTTCAACTTTAAAGGTCCAGTTCCTGCCTTCTTGTGCCTGCCGCTGCACTGCAGAGTAGCTCTGAGCACCCGGTGGGACAGGACAGCGCTGGGGGAGGGTGAGTCAGGGCAGGAGGAGGGCCTCCCTTTGTTTTGTTAAAAAAACAATTAAAATTCTGGAGAGGGGGAGAGAAGCCCCGACCCCGTCAAGAGCTGTGTGGGGGTCGGGGGAGGAAAAGCCCCAGCAGGAGGTGCATGTGTGGGGGGGAAATTACCCTCTTCCCCTTCTTCCCCCCCAGGCAGGAGGAGCTGCCCCGGACCCTGGCAGAAGGTGTGACTGAAGCCCCCAGCTCTGGAGCCCCAGCCGCTCTAGTGACAGATGCTGCTGCAGGGCTGAAGCCCTGACCCCCCTGTGCAGAGGAGCTGGCCTTAACTCCTCCTCTCTCCCATCCCAGCTGGCTCTCACTCTCAGGCTGTGGAGAAATTCAGCCCAAATCTGCCCAGCTTGGTATCTCCATTTCCTCCATCCTACAGCCATGAATGGATTTAGCCTAGGAGGCAGGGTCAGAGTAACCCCATTTGGCAGGTGTGAGCTAGGGCACACAGAGGTGAAGTGACTTTGCCTAGGCTAAGCAGGGAGTCTGTGGCAGAGAACCAACCCCAGAACACCACCTGAGGTAGGATCCTGTCTCCTGGTGAAACATTTATTTCAGTTCAACATCTCAAACCCAAGATACACAAAATAACTCTGTAACAGAGTCTTAGTCTAGCCCTGAGGGATATGATAAACTCACTCTCTCAAAACAATTTGTATTAAGGGATTTGTTCCCATTGTATTCTCTAACTTTTAAAGTTGCTTTTGGTGTGGCTTTTTCATTAGTGAGACAAGCCAAAGAAATTTAAGCCCTCTCCTGCAAGTTTCAGGTTTTTCATCAAGACAAGGACTTTCCCTAATGTTGTGCCTTGTGGCCTTGTGATGAGGCCTCCTGCTAGAAGCTTTGTGGTCCTAGCACACCAGACCCCAGGGAAGGAGCAGTGAAGATGGGACCTACAGGCGTGCCTAGAAAGACTGCAGGGAAGCAGCCAATCAGAGCACAACAGGCTTAGTTGAAAGGAGCTACAGGGACTGAGTAGGTCAGTCCCTGGCTGGGACCAGAGGTGTAAGGAAGGTGCTCCTTTCTGATTGCTAGAGCTCAAGGGAAAACCAGAGGTTCTGGTGGCATTGGCATTTGGTGAAGAAGAATAGGCATTGAGAGCTTCAGCCCTAAGGTAAGGGTGAAGAGGCGGGACTACTTTGGAAGCAGCCCAGGGAACAGCAGCAGCAACTATTAAAGGAAGCAGCATGTGGATGCTATTTGTAGGGTCCCTGGGTTGGGACCCAGAGTAGTAGGTGGATCCAGGTCTCCCCACTCGCTGCTGGGGAAGTGGCCTAAGATCTGAGGGGATGAGACTAGGTTAGAGGCCCAAGTGAAGGGCAAGACTTAAAGGGATACCAGAGAACTGCTAAAGGCAAAGAGTCTCTAGGGAGAAAGCCCTGGCAGTGCTGCTCTATAACAGGGCTTGGACAGACTTAAAGCAAGCCAAGAGGGGTCTGAGAACTGAGCTCAGAGGCAGGGCCACAGATACCAATAAGGGCACAGTGATAATCCTTGTTGGACCTTTGTTACCCAGGAAGGGGTTCGTCCATTTTAGACTTGGTATTACTTAGCCAGAGGGCTGAGCCACTGAACACCCACCTGATGAGGACAATAGCCGATGGGGCACCACAAGCAGAGAGAGAGTGCAGGTTCACACCCAGCTGACAGGAGGTGCTCACAAGGGGTGAGTGTGCCCTGGCACAGGCCTAAACTTATTAATTAACCCAGAGTATGTATTAATACCTGGGGGGCAAACAGCTGTGCATATCTCTCTGTCAGTGTTAGAGGGCGAACAATTTATGAGTTTAGCCTGTATAAGCTTTATACAGGGTAAAACGGATTTATTTGGGGTTTGGACCTGATTGGGAGTTGAACATCTGAGTGTTAAAGACAGGAACACTTCTTAAATTGCTTTCAGTTAAGTCTGCAGCTTTGGGGCACGTGGTTCAGATCCTGGGTCGGTGTTGGAGCAGACTGGCATGTCTGGCTCAACAAGACGGTGCTGGAGCCCCAAGTTGGCAGGGAAAGCAGAGGCTGAAGTAGTCTTGGCACATCAGTTGGCAGCCCCAAGGGGGTTTCTGTGATCCAACCCGTCACAACACCCTTAGTTCAAAATGTAGACATACCCTAAACGACCCATTCTCACAACACTATTCCAACTTAGGCATCCTCCCTCTTGGTGCACTCAGTATTGGAGATTTGTAAGAGAGTCACCTGGGTGTATCTTCATTTCATAACATGCTATAGGCTGGGCTGAATAAGAATAAAATATGTTTGGAGCTTTAGCGAATGTTGGTTCCTGACACACACTGCTAGGTGTTGAACTATAATTTTCTTTTTGTTTTGTTTTTTAAAGCAGGGACATCCACTTTTCCAAAATTTCAAATTGTTCCAGTTTCTACTGGCCCTAATTCACTCTTCTGATACTGTGGCTGAGCAAGTTAGTGCAGGTTGCTTGACCCTCATGAGCAGAAAAGAAAATTTACGACCAATAAAATCAATTTCTGTGTATAAGGTACTGATGGGGCCAGCTGTGGGAGGCATCTGTTGAAAAAGATATGTCATCTGCTTGCGTCTGTTTAAGAAGCTTGTTAATATGAATTTCTAGAATTAACTCACAACTAAAGGAGTGGGTATAGCCATTGTAGTTTGTACTGGAGTGTCTCTGATATAACTGTGGGCTGAATAGTAGATTATGTTCACTTAGATTACCTGTTGTTAATATCTTCTAAATCCATAAGAAAATGGACCCCTCTTTCACCTTATTGCTCAAAGTTCACAGAGCTGGTTAGGAAAACATTATTTTAAGCTTGTTTCACCGCCAAATAATTTCATTCTATGTTCTGTCTCCTGAAGTACAAGTTTAATGGATATTCATTTCACTTTGATGTATAACATATTCTCTCCTGTTAAGCATCTAGACCAGTTATTTACACACCACCTCCCAAAACCAGATAAGTTCAGGCTCTTTTGAATTGGTATAGAGAAATGAGTATTGCTTCTAATCCTGAATGCAGCAATCCTTAACAGAGCACCAGTTCTGCACGCCATTATTTTCTTTCATCGTTTTTTTCTCCAGTGTGTGCTTTGTTTTTTTTTAACTAAAAGTCTACAGTACATTTTTCATACTACATAATCAAAGTATATTATAAACTAATTTTTTATTTTACATTTTCCCCCTTCATTATTGTAGGTGCACAAAAAGCATATCATTCTTCTGCATTGATAACAGAAGAAATGGAAGAATCCTCAGAAGATAGTGGAACAGAGAGTGATGACTAGCCAGCAGATAAATCTCTATTAATCCCTTTTCTTCTCCCAACCCACAATGATTATTAAAGATTGTTTTGCAGCCCTTATTCAGATGAGTATTTCCTGTAAATTCCATGGAACTACTTGCAGAGTTTAAGGGCTTGAGGATCAAGTCTTTAATTTTTTTAGTAAAATAATAGTGAATGATGCCCTTTTATTGTATTAAAATATGTTGTTTGATTCATTTTGGATACTTGAATTTGAAATCTTTTATACCGTTCAAGAAGAAAGATTATGTATGTTTCTCTCAATGTTTTTTGTTAATTTACTTTAAAATAGCGTTGTCACTTATTGATGGTGTACTGTATAAAAAAACTTTGCTGCCCAGACAGCAAAAATAAAGAAAAGGACTAAACTGGGTGTGGGGAGCAAATGATTGGTTTAGTGGATTGGTAGTAAGTTGCAGAACTAGGTCACTGATGCATATTTAGTCTGTGTTAACAGTGATTAAAAACTGTTGCCATGTTACGATTCTTCACTGGCCTCAGTGAAATGAAGTGCTGATTCCAAGACCAATTCCTAATAAACTGATACTGTATGTATGTCACAGAATCAATATAACTTTGACACTACTGGTACATTTGCTGACAGTTCTGCATCAAGGTCAGGCTTTAAATGGGTCTGGAGACTCAACTAACTTCTCAAACCTCCTTTTAGATTAGAGTTGAGGTATATTGAGGTAGTGGGAAAGGTTGCATTGTTGCTGCTCCTGCTTTACTTGTTCTGTGGATGGATGGATGGATAGATAGAGGATTTAGTCTCTTGATGTCAATTTGGTGTCAGATGGTGCTTTTCATGAGCATTAGTTTAGAGAGAAAAAAGGACAATAAGGAATAGATTAATCTTTCTCCCTTTCACACAGGCCAATTGTAAGGTCTTGCTGCTCAGCACTAAAATCATTACTTACATTTTATTTAGCACCTTTCATCTAAAGATCCCAAATCACCCCATTAAGTAGATTTATGTGTGTGTGCGCACACAATCACACATTATTCTTCTAATATAGAAGGTAGCAGCCATTAAATAGTCCCCAGCAATACAACACAACTATTCAGGACAACAATTGAACAATCACAGTTAAAACTACAAGGGAATTTTACCTAGGTGGAAGGCAATTGTCCAGCTGTGATTTAGCTAGGATACCAAGAATAATACCTTTACTCTTGAACATGCTGCCAGGAATGTGTGGGTGTCTTTACTTCAAGAACCAAGGAAGCTACAGTAGTAATAAATTTACACTAGTAATTATGTAACATACATTTGTAGGGTAAAATGTAATAGAATCATAAAGAGTAACTACCAGCTTGTTTTGCTTGTCCCAAATATTACTTTGCTCAGTGGAAAACTGCAGTGTAATCGAAGATTGTAATCTCTTAAAGGTACTGAGTTAGATGTATATTTTTAAAAATTAAGACTTGTAACTATTTTGACAGTCTGATATAAAAGGTGGCTTATACAGTTCAGCTCAGATTTGAGTACAAGGACTTTCAGATTTTTATATGATGGTTTTTAAAAAACATTAATTTAAATGTTATTCAAAAATATAATTTAATTCTTGCTGAACATTATTGTAAAGATGGATATGACCTGACAGATAATCTGGATAATTCCCTGACAGTGAGATCCAACTCCGAGCTCTCCTAATGGAGTCGGTGTTGACCCCGGCACCGGCGCGTCGAGCTGACACTGTGCTGGGCACATCGTCCTCGGCGCGCAGCAAAGTGCCCCAGGCGTGCCGTCCTGATTGCGCACCCGGTACCGTGTTGTCGGTGCACAGCGACGACCTGACGAGCCGGCACCGCTCCCCTTCTAAGAAGCAAGGGAAGACTCAGCGGCGCCGGGAGGAAGATCGGGGTGAGGCTAGACCCGCGTTGGGCAGCCCACGATCCCCATCGGGACCGAGACCTCCGACTCGGGTAGAGCGGAGTAGTCCAGTGCCGTCCACGTGCGCCTCACCAGAGGTGAGAATGCCTTCGACGCCGGAGGCAGCTCAGGCCGTGTGCGACATCATGACGCTTCCGGTACCGGGAGCGCAACTCCAGGCGGGCCCCCAATCCCATGGGAAGCCTTCGCTCAGTGCCCATCGACGCTCTCCGGGGTCGAGATAGCGTCCCGAGTTGAAGGTCTGAGCCGCAGACCCCGGCATGCCTCCACGCTGCGAGCAGGATCATCTGTGAGCGAGCTTTCCACCTCCACTCCGGGAGACGGTAGGGGAGGCATTAAGAGACGGCGCTGCTCCTCTTTGAGCCTTGACCGCAGGGACAGGTCTCATTGTCGGCACCGATGTTCCTGCTCCAGCACCCGCCGTGGAAGGCGCTACGCCAGGAGCCTGTCACGGGAATCCCAGGTACCGAGGCGTCGTAGTCTTGGGCGCTGGAGGCATTACGGAGACAGCACCTCAGACTCCTACCTGTCCGCCTCCAGGGACTGGAGCCGTCATGTGCAGGCCCGCTCCAGCCGTTTGCACGGCACCGTCCGCTCGTCCCGGGCTTTGGCACGTAGCCGTCCCTCGTTGAGCCGTCCAGTGCCGCGAGACCAGCCGGCCCTCCCAGGCTACCTCGCGTCCCAAGGCCAGGCCGTTCCCTGGCAGGGACAGTGGTGCCAATGGGCACCGTGGCCCCAGGCACCGGCACCGCCGGGACCCCGCTCCGTGGCGGGAGCGTCCCAGGCCCAGCCGACTTCACCGCCTTGGCACTGCGATGAGGCAGTGGGCACTGCCCCTCTAGCACCGACTCGGGCCCCGGGTCAGGACGTCGAGCTTGCGGTACAGCCGGGTGCAGACAACACCACGGCACCGACCTCCTCGGCGCCGGACGACTCTGTGGTGCCACCACCTCCGGTCTCTCAGGAGGATTTCAAGGCCCACCAGGAGCTACTCAGGAGGGTGGCATCAAACTTCCATCTCAAGGCCAAGGAGATGGAGGAGCCGTTGGACACATTGTTTAATGTCCTGACCTCCTCAACGCTGGGACGTGTGGCCCTCCCGCTCCATTGGGGGTGGCCAACATTACTACTGGCCTCTGGCAAACCCCGGCATCTCTCTGTCCGATCTCCAAAAAGGCTGAACGGAAGTACTTTGTGCCCACAAAGGGGCACGAGTACTTGTACTCCCACCCAACACCAAACTCTCTGGTGGTGGAATTGGTGAACCACCATGAGAGGCACGGCCAACCTGCTCCTACCCCTAAAGACAAAGATGCTCGCAGGCTGGATTCCTTTGGGAGAAAAGTTTATTCGTCTGCGAACTTTCAGCTCAGAGTGGCCAACCACCAGGCCCTCTTGAGCAGATACGATTTTAACCTGTGGGGGGTCCCTTGCCAAGTTTGAGGCCTCCCTCCTCGAGAAGGACAGGAAGAAGTTTCGGGCCCTTGCAGATTAGGGGGCAGTGGCGGCTAAAGGGGCGCTCCAGATGGCCTCCGATGCAGCGGACAAGGCCGCTCGTTCGATGGACGCGACGATCTCCATGAGAAGGGCGTCCTGGCTTTCACTTTCTGGACTATTGGCTGAGTCCCAGTCGATCATGCAGGACCTGCCGTTCGATGGTCGGGCCCTGTTTGCAGATCAAACAGACACGCATCTGCATGGGATGAAAGACTCCCGTACTACCCTGCAGACGCTGGGCCTGTACATCCCGCCAGCCAAGGACAAGCCCAGGCCTCACACCTCCGCTTCACAGGCTCGGGGTAGATATGAGCCCCTGCCTAAGAAGCAGCGGGAGCAGAGGTGCCGGTCACAATGCCAATCCCGCTCGGCCCCTCGCCTGGTGCCCTCTAAGGCCAGGAAAGCGCCGTTTTTGACTGGGGGGGGGGTCATCGGGCCTGTTGCCAGGTTAAGCCCCCCAGTTAATAAAGTTCAGGTTTGCAAATCGTTTACCTGCCTTCCGTTTGCAATAGTCCCATATTACTATGGACCGCTGGGTCCTCAACACTGTTTCCCTGGGGTACAGGTTGCAGTTTGTGTCGCCCCCTCCCAATTGCCCTCCGGTCAGGGAATCGGCGGAGGACCCGGAACATGCACTCCTCCTGGAACAGGAGGTACAGCATCTCCTCTCCCTGGGAGCCGTAGAGAGGGTACCTTGGGAATTCCGGGGCAAGGGGTTCTATTCCAGGTATTTCCTCATCCCGAAGGCAAAGGGTGGGCTTCGGCCCATCCTCGACCTGCGGAAGCTCAACCAGTTCTTGGTAGGCTGCAAATTCCGCATGGTGTCCCTAGCCTCTATTATTCCCTCCCTAGACCCGGGGGATTGGTTTGTAGTGCTGGACCTTCAGGATGCCTACTTCCACATCCACATTTTTGAAGGTCACAGGCGCTTCCTCTGTTTCCTGGTGGGTCAGGACCACTACCAGTTTAGTCCTACCCTTTGGCCTCTCAACGGCCCCCAGAGTCTTCACGAAGTGTATGGTGGTGGTAGTGGTCCACCTCAGGAGGAGAGGGCTGCAGGTCTTTCCCTACCTGGACGATTGGCTGCTCAAGGGCAAGACCCGGTCCCAGTGCAGCAGCAAATAACCCTCCTGCTATGCATCTGCTCAAATCTAGGCCTCGTGGTAAACGAGGAGAAATCCATGTTAGTTCCGGTCCAGCGCATAGAATTCATAGGAGTGCTGCTGGATTCCCAGGTGGCCACTGCCTCCCTTCCAAGGGACAGGTTTGAGGAGTCGCCTCGGTCACAGCCTTCCTGGTAACCACGGCTCGGATATGCCTTCAAATCCTCGGCCACATGGCAGCATGCACCACAGTGGTGCGACATGCCAGGCTCTGGATGAGGCTTTTCCAACTCTGGTTGGCCTCCCGCTATTCCCAGGTCAGGGACGGCCTGGACAAGGTTGTTACGGTGCCACCCACGGTGGTTGCGGACCTCCAATGGTGGTCCCTCCCGAGCAACATGCTCCAGGGAATCCCCTTCCGAGACCCCTCTCCCTCACTAGATCTAGTGTCAGATGCCTCGGACCTGGGCTGGGGAGCCCACGTGGGGGACATCAGGATCCAAGGTATGTGGTCATCCGAGGAACTGACCCTGCACATAAATGTCAGGGAACTCAGGGCTGTGCGCCTGGCGTGCCTGGCCTTTCGCCAGCACTTTGACCACCTTCCCTTTTGAGTTCTCACGGACAACACCACCGCAATGTATTACATCAACAGGCAAGGGGGCATGCGCTCCAGGGCCTTATGTCAGGAAGCCTAGCTCCTGTGGGAGTTCTGTATAGCCCACAACATCCTCCTCCGAGTGTTCCACCTACCCGGCGAGAGCAACACGCTCGCAGATCGCCTGAGCAGGGTGTTGTCACATCAACACGAGTGGTCCCTGCACAGGGAGGTGGCAGAATTGATTTTCCTTCAGTGGGGCACTCCCCAGGTGGACCTATTTGCCACCGCCCAGAACTGTCTGTGTCCCAGGTTCTGTTCCAGGGTGATAGAAGGCGAAGGGGCCATGATGGACATGTTCCTGCTCAATTGGTCGGGGCCCCTGATGTACACCTTCCCGCCCTTCCCCCTCATAGGCAGGGTCCTGCAGAAGGTGAAGTCAGACGGGGCAAGAATTATCCTGATAGCCCAGGATTGGGCCCATCAACATTGGTACGGGACCCTACTGCAACTCTTGGCGCCCCCCCTTGCAGGCTGCCACTCCACCCGGGCCTCCTCTCCCAGGAGGGAGGTCGTCTCCTCCATCTCAACCTGGCCCCGCTCCACCTGACAGCATGGCTGCTCCGTGGCTAGATGCGGAGGAGGGGAGGTGTACTGAGGCTGTTAGACGTGTCCTGTTTGAAAGCAGGAAGCCGTCCACACAGAGGACCTACCTGGCCAAGTGGTATCGGTTCTCCTGGGCGAGGGAGAGAGGCTTCTCCCCTACATCCACTCCTCTCCAGCTGGTCCTGGACTACCTCCTGTCCCTTAGGACCCGAGGGCTAGCCCCCTCCTCAATCAAGGTGCACCTGGCAGCCATTTCGGCCTTCCACCCTCCGGTGGCGGGACAATCAGTGTTCTCCCACCACATGACTTTCAGGTTTTTAAAGGGTTTGGACAGAGCGTTCCCTCATGCTAGACCCTCAGTTCCCCCTTGGGACCTGAACGTGGTACTGTCACGCCTCACGGGACCTTCCTTTGAGCCCTTGGCCACTTGTTCCTGGTCCCACTTATCTGAGAAAGTGGCGTTTTTGGTGGCTGTCACCTCAGCCCCCAGGGTTTCGGAGCTTAGGGCGCTCACCTCGGAACCCCTGTACACTGTCTTCCATAAGGGGGAAGGTACAGCTTCGCCCACACCCGGCCTTCCTACTGAAGGTGGTCTCAGCGTTTCATATGGACCAGGACATTTTCCTGCCAGTCCTATGTCCTAAGCCCCATTCCTCCAATGAGGAACGACGCCTACACATGCTAGATGTGCATAGGGCGTTGGCCTTTTACTTGGATCGAACAAGGCCATTTCGGGCATCCCCACAGCTTTTCATTCTATGGCTGAGCGCATGAGAGGGCAACCGGTTTCCACCCAGCGGATCTCCCGCTGGATCACCTCGTGCATACGCACGTGTTATGACCTGGCTGGGCTTCCCCCGCCTCCTATTGTTAAGACGCATTCGACGAGAGCCCAGGCCTCGTCTGTGGCCTACGTGGCTCATGTCCCCATTCAGGACGTATGTAGGGTTGCTACATGGTCCTGTGTCCATACTTTCGCATCACACTATGCGATCGTCTCCCAAGCAAGGGATGACGCCGGGTTTGGTAGGGCAGTGCTCCGCCCGGGTAACCTCTAACCTTTATCATTTAGAACTCCTACCCACCTCCGTCAGGTATAGCTTGGAATCACCTACTGTGGAATACACAGGAGCAATCACTTGAAGAAGAAAGGACATTTACCTGTTCTGTCACTGGCATTCTTCGAGATGTTGCTCCTGTCTATTCCACATCCCACCCTCCTTCCCCTCTGTCGGAGTTGTCTGGCAAGAAGGAACTGAGGGTGGGGGGAGCACACAGCCCCCTTTATAGCATGATATGTCAGCGCCACTCCAGGGGTTGCAGCGGTGCTCCCCCACTGGATGCTGCTAAGGGAAAAACTTCCAGCACCGGTGCACGTGGCAAGCACGCACACCTACTGTGGAATAGACAGGAGCAACACATCTCGAAGAAAACCAGTTAGGGAACAGCTAACTGTCCTTTTTTGTTTTGAAGTATCAATAAAAATACCAAGCTGCTTGCATAAAAATCTATATTTTCCTTAGAAAATAAGTTTTTAGTGTAGTTTTATTTTTATAGAGCCCAATGTATGCAACACTTCTTACAGACAAAAAAACCAGTTCCTCTGCTGAAGAGTTTATAATAGGGGAAGACAAAGGGCATGCCTATGCTGCCTGTTGTTTGGAGAATGGGAACATGAATAGTGCTGCCCTGTAACTCCTCTGCGTGGATGCTGCAGGAATGAATTAAAAGGTTCCTAGTTCACAGTGATGTAATCCTGTTTGAACAGCATGATGGGCAGGGAGAGTGCAGCAGCAGCAGGAAGACTCTGATGTCACTGGGATCTTGGAGCTACAAAAGCCATCTTGCTGTAGCTCCTGCTGCTGAGGATCTGGGATTCTTCTGAGGGTCTGGGATTGCTCCTAAGAGATTGTTGTCTTTCCATCTTCAGCCTTACCTGGCTGAGGATAGGTGCTTGGGAGTGGTTTGTGCTTGGAGCAAGGAAGAGAGGCAGGGTAAACACTGAAGTTGGGCCCCTTTTGTACCTGCCATGCTGTTTGCTTTAAAAAGGCATGCATGGTTCATTGATATAGATTCTTATTTTATTGGGTTTTAAATGACCCTGAAACAAATGTCATATAAACTGTAAATACAGGGGCAAAAGAAATAATTTTATTATAGTATTCTACGTACAATATTAAGAGGTTCTGAAGCTCTTTAGTGTGGACACATCACCATTGGAAAAATTCATCCATGTTCATGGTGGATTCTCCATTGCTGTTAATTTTTAAATCAAGATTGGATGTTTTTCTAAAAGATATGTTCTAGGAATTTTTTTGAAGAAGTACTCTGTCCTGTGTTGTATAGGAGGTCAGACTAGATGATCACAATGATCTCTTCTGGTCTTGGAATCCATGAGAAAAAACCCTGTCCATTTGGGATCACATGAACCATCTCGTCTCCCATTCACAATTGCATATTATTCCTGAAGCAACTGTAACAATTACCATGAATAAGCAATATCAAGGAAATATTCAAGTTGTTTTAACTGTCTTATTCTTCTTCGAGTGATTGCTCATGTGCATTCCACAATAGGCGTACATGCTTGCCATGTGCACTGGTGCCAGAAGTTTTTCCCTTAGCAGTACACGTAGGGGAGTGCTTCTAGTGACCCCTGGAGTGGCGCTGCTATGGCACGGTATAAGGGGCACTGCGCGCTCCCCCCACCCTCCGTTCCTTCTTGCCGCCAGTGAAGGTGCTTCAGTACTGCTCTTCTCCAGCTCTACTGTAGCTTTCCCTCTTTGGATTTTGTTAGTTCATAGTTAGTACCTATAGTTACCCCCCCCCCCAAAAATAGAATAGTTAAGGGCACCCAGCCAGGGCATGCCCCGCGCCCTGGGCTTTAAGTCATGCGACACTTGCAAATGGCCTATGCCTGTGAGTGTTCCGCATGTGGACTGTTTATGCTGTCTGGGGAAAACCCACCTCAGCGACCGCTGCAAAATTTGCAGATCCTTCAAACCTCGGACCAAGGAGGAGTGGGGACATACAGCTCCGAGCCATTCTGATGGAGTCGGCCCTGACCCCCACATTGCTGCACCGCTCTGAGTTGGCACTGAGCACCGCAGCATCGGTGCGTGGCAACCCAACGATGCTTTCCACCAGTCGGCACCGCTCCCCATCCACAGGATACTCTAAAAAGGTGAAGAAGAGACCTTCTCCACCAAGGCACCGGAGCAAGGCTGGGAGAGAGACTAGACCTGTGTTGGACAGCTCTCGGTCCCCATCAGCCTTGCGGCCTCTGACTCAAGTCAAGCGGAGTAGCCCAGCCCGCTCTTGAGCTGACCTCCCCGGACGTCAATGGCCACATTCGGGTGCCCTCCACGCCAGAGGCCCTGCAGGCAGCCCGAGATGTTATGTCTCTACTGGTACCAGTTGCACCGCTGTCAACGGATCCCCGGTCCAGGGGCAAGCCCCCACTCGGACCCCCACAGTCACCGCCTGGATGGTACCGCTCACAGTCGAGGGAAGGTTCCCGTCGCCGTTCTCTGCACAATGACCATCCCACGCGCAGCCCGTGCCGGTCCCCGTCAACCCCCACGAGGTTGTCTGGCTGTGTGCCAACCAGCAGGGGTTCCAGGCACCGCTCTGCCTCGAGGGAACGTAGACCTCCCGATGAGTGTGCCCGGCCGAGACCGGGACAGATGGCACCGGAGGTCATTATCTCCAAGAAGCTGTTGTGGCCCCTCATGGTACGGATGTCAACGCCGCTCTCTCTCTTCATCCTGTTCGAGGGCAGTGCTCCCACAGCCCCAGGCGTCAATCACCAGCACGCCGCCGTTGTGGATCCGCCCATCAGAGCCGTTCGCAGAGCAGCTGCTACAGACAGTACTCCCGCTTCTGCACGGCGGGATCACGGTCTCGTGTTCGGCACCATTCCCAACGCTGTCATTCGGCCCTGTCCCGGGATAGCGGTGGATTGTATGCCAGCCCGGCCTCCTGTCGAAGTCAACAGTTGGTGGACCAGGCGAGTCAGGCAGGGCAGTCCGCTCTGATGGTGCCACAGCAGGTGCAGTGGCACTGGGCTCCCTGGCCAGCACCATGATACCAATGGGTCCCGACAAAGCCACCCTGTGGTGGCTCACGTGGTGGCCAGAGCCTCAGAAAGACCATCGGCCTCCCTCAGCCTCCCAGAAAAGGGTCAGCGGTGTGCTCATTCCCTAGTCCCACACTTAGAAGGGGACCAAGTGATGGGACCTGCGGCACTGGTGGGGACGCAGAGCACTGCACCCCCTTCTTCATCCTCTCCTGATGAGGCTAATGGCCCCTCCTCCTCCCATCCCACAGGAGGACACGAAAGCCCACCAGGAGTTGTTGAAAAGGGTGGCATCAAGCCTCAACCTACAAGCTGAGAACGGGGAGGAACCCTCGGATTCCCTCTTCAGTGTCCTCTCGGCTTCAGCACTGGCCAGGGTGGCTCTCCCACTCCATGAAGGGGTGGCAAAGATCTCAAACTCCCTGTGGCAAACCCCGGCTTCCTTGCTCCCCATCTCTAAGAGGGCAGAACGGAAGTATTTTGTGCCTGCCAAGGGTCACGAATATCTGTATATCCCCCCCTCCACCCCCAACTCTCTAGTGGTCGAGGTGGTCAACCTGTTCTTACTTCTAAGAATAAGGACTCAAGGAGACTAGATTTATTCGGTAGAAAAATGTATTCGTCCTTGAGCTTCCAACTGAGGGTGGCTAGCCACCAAGCCCTGCTGGGTAGATACGACTATAATTTGTGGGGTTCAGTGCCCAAATTTGCGGACTCCCTCCAGGAGCGTGATAAGCAGGAGTTTAAGGCTCTGGTTGAGGAGGGCATGGCTGCCGCTAGGGCGGCCCTTCATGCAGCCGCGATACAGCTGCACGGTCTATGGCCTCCGCTGTGTCCATGAGGAGAGCGTCGTGGCTCCAGCTGTCTGGGTTGTCCAGCGAGGCACAGAACTCCTTGTCCCAGCCAGGACCAAGTTCAAACCGTAGCAAACTCCCAGTCAGGCCACTCCAGATACCAGCCCCCTTATAAAAAAAAAATCAAAGGACTATAAAAAGCGCCCACAAAAGGCAATCCCGACCTGTGCCCCAGCCTGGGCCCTCTTAGGGCAAGCAGGCGGGTAAGTGCCAGTTTTGATGGGACGCCCAGGGATGACTTACCAGTTCGTGCCAGGGATCCACTGGACCTTCCCTTCTCCAACCACCTATGTACTTTCCTCCTGAAGGCTAAAGGGGGGCTCAGGCCCATCCTGGACCTGCGAGGCCTGAACCAGTACATGGTAAAGCTCAAGTTTTGCATGGTCTCTCTAGTCTCCATCATCCCCTCCCTCGAGACTGGTACACCGCCCTCGATCTACAGGACACATACTTCCACATTCATATATTCAAGGGCCACAGGCATTTTCTCTGCTTCACGATAGGGCAGGAGCACTACCAGTTCACTGTCCTCCCGTTTGGCCTATTGATGACTCCCTGAGCCTTCACAAAGTGTATGTCTGTGGTAGTGGTCTACCTCAGGTGTCGGGGGGGGGGGGGGGGGGGGGGGGGGGCGGAGTCCAGATCTTTTCCTACCTCGATGACTGGCTGGTCAAGGGCAGCTGCAGGTCACAGGTACAGGATCACATAACACTTCTGTCCACATGCACCACACTGGGGATGCTGGTAAACAACACCAAGTCCACATTGGTACCGGTGCAATGCATAGAGTTCATTGGGACAATTCTGGACGTGACATCACCAGAGCCTCCCTCCCACCAGACAGATTTGAAACCCTAAGGGAGCTCATTGGCGTGGTCACAAGGTTTCGCGTGATGACTGCCAGAGCATGCCTCCAACTGCGTGCACGTACGTGATTCATCACACTAGATTCAGGATGTGGCCTCTTCAGCTTTGGTTGGCCTCGGTATTCTCTCAGTCCAGAGACAGTATGGACCAAGTCCTCACTGTGCCCAAACCTGTAATAGCCTCCCTATGCTGGTGGTCCTCCCTAGGGAACATGCTCCAAGGGGTCCCGTTTAGGGGCTGGTCCCCGACTGTGGAGTTGGTGTCCGATGTGTTGGACCTGGGGTGGGGAGCCTATGTGGGAAACCTCCAGACCCAAGGTCTGTGGTCTGTGCAGGACCCAGCCCTGCACATAAATGTCAAGGAGCTCAGGGCAGTCCGTCTAGCCTGCGTGGCTTTTCACTCGTGCCTAGCGATGAGTGGTCAGGGTTCTCATGGACAACACGGACTTGATGTTCTACATCAACAGGCAAAGCAGGGTCTGCTTCTCAGCCCTCTTACAGGAAGCCCTCAGGCTGTGGGGCTTCTGCATAGCCCATGATATCTACTTGGAAGCCCACCATCTACTGGGCATTCAAAACTCTTGGGCGGATCGGCTGAGCCAGGACTTCTCCTCTCAGCACAAATGGTCGCTGCACCCGGAGGTGGTGCACAGGATTTTCCAAATGTGGGGCATTCCCCAAGTGGACTTGTTCATGACCCACAGGTGTCACTGCTTCTGCTCCAGGGGAGGGTTGGGCATGGGCGTGATATCCGATGCCTCCTTCTGTCCTAGTTGGTCAGTTTTTCTATGTCTTTCCCCCAATTCCACTGATCGGCAAGGTCTTGGAAAAGATAAAGATGGATAGGGCCCATGTCCTTCTGATCGCCCTGGCATGGCCCAGGCAGCATTGGTACGGGACTCTCACGAGCTTGGCAGTTGCCCCGCTGTGGCCGTTGCCTGCCAGCCCACCCGGACCCGCTCTCCCAAGACCAAGGTTGCCTCCTCCACCCCAACCTAGCAGCCCTCCACCTCACGGCTAGGCTGCTCAATGGTTAGGCCGTGAGGAGAGGACTTGAAAGGAGTTCAGTGTGTCCTCCTGGAGAGCAGGAGGCCCTCCATGTGTCAGGCCTACCTGGTGAAATGGTCTCGTTTTTCCCCAGTGGGTTGCTGATTGGGGTGTCTCGCCAGTGGCTGCTCCGATCCAGCTTATACTAGACTACCTCTTTCATCTTAGAGCCCAGGGCCTAGCGCCCTTGTACATCAAGGTGCACCTGGCAGCCATATCGGCCTTCCATCCGCCAGTGCAGGGCCAGACAATATTCTCTCATGCCATGACTGGTCAATTTCTTAAGGGCTTGGATCGCCTCTTTCTGTATGTTAGCTCCCATTCCCCCAGTGGGACCTGAACTTGGTGCTGGCCAGGCTAACTGGACCTCCATTTGATCCGCTTTCTACATGCTCCTGGTCACACCTCTCATGGAAAGTAGCCTTTCTGGTGGCGATCACGTCTGCTAGACGGGTCTCGGAGCTCCGGGCCCTGACCTCCAAACGCCCGTACACGGTGTTCCATAAGGATATGGTCCAGCTCCGCCCATGCTCTTCGTTCCTCCCTAAGGTGGTCTCCACCTATCATATGGGCCAGGGCATTTTCCTGACAGTGCTCTCTCCCAAACCCCATGTGTCCAGTGAGGAGCGCCGCCTCCACATGTTGGATGTGAGACGGGCTCTGACTTTTTACCTGGAATGTACAAAGCTGTTTAGGAAGTCTTCACAATTGTTCATCGCCACGGCTGAACGCATGAAAGGTTGGCTGATCTCCTCTCAGCGGCTCTCCAACTGGATCACTTTGTGTATCCATTCCCCCGCCACCGATTGTGAGAGCACACTTGACTAGGGCGCAAGCCTCATCGGCTGCCTTTCTGGCCCATGTTCCTGTTCAGGACGTCTGTAGAGCTGCACATGGTCATCGGTCCACACGTTCACCTCGCATTATGCGATCATCTCCCAAACCAGGGAGGACGCCGGGTTCAGCAGGGCAGTGCTCTGTCCCGAGTGTCTGTGACCTCCTACCCACCTCCAACAGATATAGCTTGGAATCACCTATTGTGGAATGCACATGAGCAATCACTCGAAGAAGAAAAGACAGATGTGTTGCTCATGTCCATTCCACATCCTGCCTTCCTTCCCCACTGTCGGAGTTGTTTGGCAAGAAGGAACTGAAGGTAGGGGGAGCACCCAGCGCCCCTTATACCGCGCCATAGCGGTGCCACTCCAGGGGTCGCTAGGGGCGCTCCCCTACAGGTACTGCTAAAGGAAAAACTTCCGGCACCAGTGCACATGGCGAGCATGCACACCTATTGTGGAATGGACGTGAGCAACACATCTCGAAGAACACCAGTTACGGAAAGGTAACGGTCTTTTCCTGCATCAAGTCTGCATACGAAAGTTTCAGCCACACCACCTGTATTGGTGCGAGTTCATTCTGTGAGAGTGTAAGCTATGTCAATAGTGTTCTTAAGTGATGTTTCAATATTGGATATTTGTAGGGTTTCCACATGGTCATGGATGCATACTTTTTTGAACCATTATGCCATTATTGTGGGATCCAGAGCTGATGCAAACTTTGGGAAGGTGGTCCTGCAGTCCCTGTTTAAATAGGATCTGCAGGAAGTGGGATTAAGTCTGTTTACAAGTCATGGAAGTGAAATACATGGCCGCATCTAATCGAAAAAGAAAAGGTTACATACTGTAACTGTAAAAAGAACAGGAGATACAGACTAACACGGCTGTTACTCTGAAACCTGTCATACTGTAACTGTGGTTCTCCAAGATGTGATGCAGATGTGTATTCCATGACCTACCATCTGCCCCCTCTGTATCGGAGTCTAGTCTCTGGGCATTTGGTGCGAAAGAACTGAGGGGGATCAGGGCGGCACTGCCTCATACAGCTAGAGATGGAGCTATGGCCACGAGGCGCAAGTACCACCCCTTTATGGTACTGTTAGGCAAAATTCTCCAGCTCTGGTGTGCTGAGCTTGCATTCACCTGAATCACATCTCAAAGAACCACATTTACAGTACATAATCCTTTCTTCTTGTACGAACCCCTGTTCTTTCTTTGGTCAGGGAGTGGGGTAGTGGCGGACCACAATCTGCTTCTGGGCCTCCAGTTCTGCAGTCTCCTGCTGCAATTACTTTGGATGCCATCGTTTTCAGGTGTATGTTTGTGTGGAGGGGGGAGCCTCTTCTGTCAGGACTGCTGATTCCCCCTGAAGAATACCAGTTACTTAGTCTTTTGAAACAGAGACATTGGCTTGGCCCTCAGACTCTAGATTAGCGTGTAAAAATCCACTGTGACAGCTGAGCCTACATCAACTGTCAGAGGAGCACCCTCAGTCCTCTGCTCCTAAGGGAAGCTTTAGCACTCTGCTCTTGGGCAGAAATTAACTTGCCTTCTCTCAGACTGTTTTCTTTGCCAATCCTTATCTCAAGGGAAATGGAGTTTGCAGCTAGATGTATACATCTCACTTAGTCGTTGGTGGAACACTCTCTCAATGGATTTGTTCGCCTACAGGTACCTAACCTCCCCAGCTGCTGCTTCCCACTCTTCTGATCCTGTGGCCATGAGATGGGATGCCTTTTCCTGGGATTGGAGTAAGGCGTTTAGATATGTGTTCCCTCCTATTCTCTTACTGCATTTCTTGCATTGTCTGCTTACTGTTCCATACTTCCAGCAGGATGGAAGGAAAGGGAAACAATCAACAAAGGAAATTTACTCACTAGTTAAGAGTTTTCCAGTGCATGCCTACAACCCTCACTTTCTGTTTTCCTTGTCTTTTCTTCTGGGGATTTCCAGTTTTTGACTGACCTGACAGGTTGAGGTTGGAGTCAGCCTAATATGCACGTAGGCTTTCACTATGCTTTGCCTCTGTTTTTCCTGATAGATCATGCTATAAATCCTTTCATCAGGATGGCAGAAGAGGAACTGACAAACTCATTTACTGGTGAATGAATTTCTCTTTATTCACCACTCCTATAGCTGAAAATAGTTCCTATTGTGTATGTGCAATCTGCTAATCATATTAGCAGAGTAGCAGTCAAAACAATGAAGCCATCCAGATCTAGATAGAATTCCATGCACAGAAAATGTCTGTTTCTCATGTTCTTAAGATAATATTGAAAACATACTTATAAATTATAATTGTTGCAAAAATAAAACGGCACATCAGGATGAAAAAGTCTGAATTTAGCAAGCATAAACATTTAAACTATTCAAGCTGCCTCACAAACATTATAGTACTTAAAAATAGACTACTGGAAATCAAATCTTTTTATTCAGGAACTTTCTCTGGTGGAACAACTTCTAGAAGCATCTGAAGGTACATGGTGATGGGCCCTGAAAATAAGTTATTGTGGTTAGAGATGTTTAACACAAGTTTTAAAAGGCCTTTGGCAATGTTAACTATATAGTTTAATTCAAGTTTACACCATTTCAATAACTCAAATGCTTATGCATGTAACATTACACTATTTTCCCCACTCTACAGACGGGGAAGACAAAACTTGCCTATGACCAAAGAGTAAATTGGTAGCAGATTTGGGACATAGGTTCTGAAACTGCAGCACCCCCTGGCTTGAAGTGGTTTCCATCATATACAGGGTTTACAGTTTGGTTCAATGGCTCTTAGCACCCCCATGTACAAATTGTTCCAGCACCCCTGATTTGGGATGTGAATTCAGAAATTCCAGGCTCCCAGTTTTATGCTCATTATAGTAGACTACACTGCCTTTCATAATGTAATATAAAGTAGCTTTAGTTTTGTGGGCAGATGGATTTTTTTTTGTAAGGAATACCAATAATGTGGGATTTATATCCTTTTAGAACCAGTCCAACTTTCCCTTTCAGTAGTGTCTCATTGCATCTTCCATCTCCCCCAGAAAATAGTTAGGAATTGTACTTTTAAAGAAGACTGTAAGTCACTTCATAAACAGACCTGTAAGGGCACTGCTAAAACATAATCATTTTCCTCTCACTTGCGCACACTGGAAGTTTGAATGCATGGTAGCAGGGTCCACATGTCCAATCAGTGCATGGCAAACTAGTGCACTGTATATTTACGTCTCAGCTTGCTGCACACTAATCCTCTGTACACAAGCCCTAAGGCTGTCATTTTAGTTTCCCTTTCATGCTGTTAATTTTGTCTTTGTTAGACTGATTGTGAAGATACTAAATCTTGAAAGAGATCTGAGTGCAAGGTAAGTGCCAGAACAGAAAATAGCTAGGTGTATTTAAAGTCACTTCAGTTACTGGCTAGGGAATTTCCAATTTATTTCGACTTCTAAATTACCCAGGAGAATTGAACGGTTCAAAATTTCACCTTAAATAAAAACGAGTTAAAAGGATATTGCCAGTGGAAACTTACGGTAAGCTATTTTATATAGCCTTTGCACTGACACACTGGTATGTATCACTTTTCTTCAAAGCATTTTATGAACTAAATCTCATCAGATTTTATGTTATCTCAATTTGTACACAGGAAAAAACTGAAGCAAAGATGTAATGTGCTAAAGAGCTTGAATTAGAATTCAATAGCTCCTAGCAATTTTTGCTATGCTTATATCAAAAGATCATGCCTTTTTCTCAATGTAAGTTAGATGTGATGGTTGACTATAACGAGAATTTTTACTCAGGGGAGAAAGGAGTGGTTGCTACATCTTAGAGTATCCTGTTGTATGCCTTATTTAATGGAAATCGTTGTTTGCAAATCACCTGTAATATATATACTTACTTGATATTTTTTGAGCCCAGTTGAATTTAAAATGAATGAAAAGGACATAAAATATAAGTCCTCCAAGCATAAATAAAACACAGTAGAGATATGCCCATTCAGGTTCACTGATGATTGGTGCCAAAACTAGTAAAATGGAGACTATTGTCACTAAGATGGGAATGACGATAGGTATCTGTAATAGACAAAGCATAAAAGTATTGAGCGAATTCTGTGGCCATTTTTTCTTCATATTGCATACATTTAGTACATAGCTTGTTGAATGTGAGAAGTTATCTTTACCTCGTTTCTGATATTTTTTAAAAAATATTCAGAAGAGAGTTCAGGAAATTAGTGAAATGGTTGAGAGGCTCAGCAGCAGCAGAGGGTCAGTTTGGCTATGTCACAGACCAAGACCACTCTGGCTATGCTATTGGTCCCAATGCTAGAACTGTAATGAATTCATTGTAAATCATAAACCTGAACGTCAGTAGGATGAACTCTCCAGAAGGGTCCTGCCACCAACTCATTCTGACCTATCATGGTCACTCTGGTTGCAGCTTCCCTCCCCTTCTTCATTATCTGCAGCTAGATTTCTTTCCTTTTTCCCTCACCCTTTCACTATGGCAGGCAGCAGAGGTGTGTCAGTATGGACAAGATGCTAAGACCAGTACTTCTCTGACCCTCTGCCTGTCTCTCTGTTCATTCTCAGGGGAACAGAAAAAGGAACTATACTAAGTAGTAGTTTCCTGGGACAAAATGATCTTCAAAGGAAAGGGATCAACTTCTCCAGTATGTTTTTCAATATTCCAAACTCCCTGGACAAGTCCATGCCTTCTTGTTAATGGGGGTGGAGGAATACCAGTAGTGGAGAGCCACTTTTCTTACCATCCTGAGGTCCATGATTGGTTCATTTTTATTATGTTTAGAAATGTGTTCTAGTACTGAACTTACCTTGATTGGTCTTTTGAGCTCTTTTCTTGTAAATCTCATAACTATGAGTGCAAATACAGTCAAACCATAAAATATCCAGACGGCAAAACTAAAGTAGTTTATGAGTGTATTAATGTCTCCAGGGATGATATAAATAATAGCAATGGCACCCTAAAAATAAAATATGAAAATTAATGTGGACTTGATAAGACAGTCGGTGTAGCAAGGAAGAATGCACATTCACTTTTATGGAGGGCACAGTTTTACATTCAAACTGATCCCATACGCAATGAGTGTATGTGTTTTTGCTCTGCTTTCTGGTGAAGATTCAGCAAAAATTCAGCATACTTGGTACCCTTTCCTGAGAATGGCCTGATCCTGCAAACATATGTGCTTAATTTTGAGTATGAGTAATCCCATTAAAGTCATGCTTGAAGTTCAGTATGTGCATAAGTGCTTGCAAGATATGGAACACAATACAAATCTTCTTTCCTGCTTGTATAAACCTACTTGCTAAGCATGATGAAGTGTTTGTATTGATGCATATATACATAACGAATCTGTCAAATTTATGACACCTATTTTACAGGCCATGAATGTTTGCAGGAGAAAAAATTCCTAGATTTCTTGTATTCACAGAAACCCTGCAGTGAGCCAGTTTGACCATCAAGATAATTTTACTCTACATAGCTGATTTTCATTGTCAGTACCCTACTTCTTTCCTAAAACTGAAAGAGTTGCATTTTAACATTCCAATTCTATGAACTTTAAAACACGGAGAATCTGCATCTGGTATGGAGTTAGATTCAAGTTGATCTGTTTTTATTACATAGTCTTTCTGATGTATAAAAGAATATTTCAGCTATTTCCCTGTATATGTAACTACATGTGCATGAAAGTATGTGTAGGGATAGCATGTTGAGATCACCATTGTGTCATTTGAAGAGCCAATGTAACTTCACATCTGAGTATTTTAGATTTTTTTAGCTGAAAGTTTTATTTCTTTGCTTAGCATTCATACTTACATAAAATATGATAGCAGGTGCTGGGGTGAAACGTTTAACACTAATGTAAGACAGCACCTTTAGCATGTGCCCTTCACGACCTGCTACATAAACAAGTCTGACAAAACAAAAACACATTAAGCTGGTTAGTGGGGCATCTACACAGATTCAAGTGGTTCTATTTTTCAGATATCTCCAAATACTCAATATTCTTCACAGAGTGCCATTTAACTATTCTCTCTCTCTCTCTCTCTCTCTCTCTCTCTGTGTGTGTGTGTGTGTGTGTGTGTGTGTGTGTGTGTGTGTGTGTATATATATATATAATATAGGCTATATCTATATATGCTTCTCAAGTGCATCAAGCCTAATTTAATATTTGCTTGAGTGTAGGGAACAATCACACTGGTTGTGGAGGAGGAATTATAACTGCTTTCAAAACAAGTGCCTAACTCCATTGAGCACAAAAGTGAAACTGGTTAATTAATTCAGAGAAAACCATTGTTTTCCTCTCCCTTAAAAAAAATTCATCACAACACTTTCAGCACAAATGTAATTTCACATTGTATGATTTTAGGGATTTAGAAACCTTGAAGTATGAGGTTTTGCAAACCTCTCAAATACTTGTACACGCACAAAACTAGTTAAAGTTATAACCTCTTTAATTTTTCATTTTCAGGTGACTGTTTATTTTTAAAGAATTGTTTTTTTTAGCTGAAAGAAGCCTGTACTTGTTTACAGGCATTTTAGGAAAATGTTTAATCTCTTATTTTCTAGCTTTCTCAACCTTTCATAGCTACTGGTCCTTGCTGAGGATGGGCTACATGACTAAGTTTGCAGGTATTTTGTTCAATCACTTGTTTAAATTGAACCCTAGACTTAGAAGACATTATATAACTTCTTTCTGTAAATTCAATCATGTATTCTGCTATTTAGAGTTAAAATTTACCTTCCAGCAGTAAAACAGGTCCCATTGGCTGCTCCAATTGTAGAAAATGCCACAAAGAGAGGAACTATCCAAGAAGCTGGATAAAGGACCCGATCACCAAATGTCTGGGACCAGAGGATTAAAATAGACATATTAATATAACATCTATCATTTTTCCACTTTGTAGTGTGTCCACTGGTAGGAACCAATCAGATATACAGTAAATGATCTTTAAAAATATATTTTACCTTTCAAAAAATCTATATTAATATAATTTTACATAGCTTGCTTTTATCCCAAATTATTTTGCAAACTATATACAATAATTACTTCACCTACCATTCTAATGAAAGAACCTTGAGACTACAACACAATAGTTGTGTTGCTATGACCCAATGCCACTATACAGCAATTTAAGACAAGAATCTAAGAGCATCACATCCAACTGAAAGTAGAGGGAATTTAGATACTGAACATGTCAAATTGGAATCTGATCAAGATACCAGCACTAACATCCTTACTTTTGCTAAAAGTGGCATGGGAACTTAAATATAGGTGAGTCTCAGGGCCTCTCTTATGTGTCTTATTACCAATGCCCGCTATCACTCCTTCCTAAGTACCCTATGTTTTCTGGGTAACCTGCCATCCTGCCCTGACCTTGCTTAGCTTTTGAGATCAAATGAGATATTTCTGCATGCTTATATGCTCAGTGTTGATGCAGTTTGATCAATTTAATAGTAGCTGATGTAATACCATTGATATAATTTAATAATATGTTGATAGGGACACTCAAGACTAGTAATCCTAAAATCAGATTACCTAGCTGCGTTTTAAGTAAAGTATGCATGCACATTGCATCAATCTCTGCTCTGCAGCCATTTTTGTGAGTAGGCAGGATATTGAAATATACCAGAATCCAGCTCTCTAAAAGCAAGAGTCTATTTGCCTGTACAACGTTCATTGGTACATGAAGTATTTCTGCATGGATGCTCCTCTTCACTGTGCTGTGCATGCAGAATGCAGCGTGTCATGAATTGTTTATTTTCCCCCCCATCCCCGAACTAATGTAGAGATGGATACAACCAGGGATTCCGATGTTTACCAGTGAAAATAATTGTCATGTCCCCCTCACTAAGCATTGTGGAATGAAAGCATCACTAAACTGCAAATACACTGAAGATTTCCTGTAGAAGATAAGATGTCTCATGCATACTAAATTTTCACTTTCTACAAACTAATTTCAAAAAGATACTTTTACCTCTGTGACATAATTAAAATATTGATAGAGTTAAATGTACAATGGTACTGAAAAATTCTTTCCTGAAAGCCAAGAAAGTTAGGATTTTTTTATGATTTGGACTCAGCCCTGCAACAAAAATAGTGTCTCACTTGGTACTTCTAATCACAAAATGAAAAGTGGCTTACCACAGCGACCGCCTGGGATTGCAGAAGTTCTGTTGAAGTCATTATTGTGAAATATGAAATATTAATCAGAACATAGCAAACTGAAACCAATGGGATTCCAATGATTATAGAAAGTGGTAGATTTCTACAGAATGTAAAAACATAGTATCAGCATTTCTAAACCACTAGGCAGTTTTATTATAATGGACTGTAGGCTCTTTCCTGTTTTAGTTCAAATTTAGGATTCTTAAAGAATCACAGATATCTTAACTAGTAAATATTGTATATGAATCATTGTGTTAAGACTGAAGGATCGCTGTTCAGGACAATCATGTTTTTAGGAATTCAGTACCTGTGTTACTTATGCTATCATGGGTGATTAAAATTGAAAGAATTTTTAAAATTTAAATTCCTTTTTCAACATTTATGCTGTTTGTTCTCATTTTTCACTAAGCTGAGTAAAGTGAAATTACAGTTGGGTATTCCTGGTGCATGTACTTTCTAGTTCTCATGTAATAACATAGTAGCTATTCACTCATGGGATTGATGCAAAGGTGAGTCACAACTTCATACAAACTGGATCTGACTGTACCTGACCCACGTGTATCTGGCATAGCAGATCAATGCTCTGTGTGCTCTGACTAGAACAATATGTTATATTTACTGGATTTTCGCAGCTGCCGGGGAATGGGTAAATCCCCAGCCCGCCCTGTTTTTGTTTCCATTTAACAACAAACATTTTTGTTCCTCTTACAACTTGATAAAATTTGTTTTTACAAATTCTACATTCACAGGTATTCCTTTTTGCAGCCAGTACCTCAAGTAATTCATACTGATGGCTCCTCCTCTTTCCACAGGTGATTGGCAGGCAGCTGATGAGTCAGAAGAAAAGGAGAGTCCCCTTCCACAAGGGCAGAGTAGTGCTACTGTGCATTGAGCCTAGTTTCTGTTTCGCCTCTTGCATGAGGAGCATGATGTGCAGCTGCTAGCAGGGACTTTTTTTCTTAGGAAGATGCATGCAAAACCATGGGTAAAAATTAGACCTTATCAGCTGTTCTTTTTGCAGTGGCCAGTAAGCAGATACAGAAGGACCTATGGCCTGAAATGCCCGGGCATGTATCTCTTCCACCTCAAGACCCAGCTGACTGCTGAGTCTAATAATACAGACCTCTGCTACTTTTTTCATAAACAGGTGGTCTCTTATTTCTGACTCAGCTCACAGAAATAAAAGTAAAGCCCTCCATGTTGGCCTGTCCTGGCATCACAAGCACATGAGTTTTTCCCCACATTCAGACATCCTGCTGCTGGCTCCCCTCTGATGGTGCCTGTGCCTTCATTAATCTAGAGCTCGCTTGGAAGCCAAAGTCCACAGCTGCTGCCTCTCTCACTTGACCTAACTGCAGAGGTCAGTCCCTCTCTAAGACCACAAGAACAAGAATCCCTGTGGAAAGTGGCCACTCTTTGAAGCCTGAAAGTTCTTCCTTTCCAAAGGAGTTCCCTACCCCCTCAAAAATCTTGACTTCCCAGGCATGTCTCAAAAGGAAAGGATCCTGCACGTACTCGCCCAGGTTCAAGCATTTACATAGGGAGGATAATATTCAATCAACTGATTACCACTGAGACTGTTTTATAGTGCAAAAATGCAAAGCATCTTGAAAATCATCGATTTCTCGGTGGATTCAACAAAGTAAAAGCTCATCAAGACCAAGGGACAGGCTCCCTCTTAGGCAGGAAAATTGGGGAGGAGGAAGCCTCTGTAAACAAGATTTACATGATCATCTGGAAGTGCACTTAAAGTTTAGTAAGCATATGGATGTTGTTGCCTTATCTAATGCAAATTTTGGCTGACACATTCTAAATTCAACAATCCCGTTTAATCTGGTATATTTTTAAAGAGTCTTGGCACAGAGGTTTTTTCCATCCTAGTTCAGCTGATTGGTACTGACATTTGAGTCCACTCATATGGATTACTGGGGCTACTTGCTGCAGAAAAGGGATTTGTTCCCTATCTGTAAAATTGGTCTCTGGGAGAGTAGCTCCAGTAGTCCATATGCCCACCTAGTTATTATTGTTCCACATAGATGGTGTTGGATGATAACCAGTTCTGTTAGTGAATTAATTCTAGGGGAGTCACTCTCCTGGTTCTTCTGTGTGTACTAGCAGCAGTGACTTCTTGTGGTGGGAGCCTCTTCTTTTTCTGTACTGGCTGCCTGCCTGTCAATCACCTGTGAAGAGAAGTCAGGGTTACTAGACTTACACTTTGAGAAACCCATTTTACAGGTTGGGAAGAAATCTATTTTTTTAAATTGTCATTAATGTAATTATTGTGCGCTCTTAAGATTTTCTAGAAGAGACTAGGAAAATAGGAAGCTTGATGTATGTGTCTCTAGGCCTGCAATTACTTCTGAATGAACTTTTGGTAGTTTCTCTTGACTTTAGCACACAACTTCTCACTCCTAATGGGAATTGTGTATGCACATTGAAGGGAATGATATAGTCTGTATTCAGGCAATTTTCTATACTCTAGAGGGGTTTTCCCCACTATTTATTTCTATAATAATAAGATTGAAACCTCCCTGACATCCGGGTGGATGCTAATCAAAAATTAAAGACTCTATTAAATCCAAAGTAGCAGTCAGCAAGGGGATGGAAAAGAATTAATTAGCATGCATTCTCTGTACTCGTTGCATTGTAAAGTCATGGAAATGAATAATTAATAATAATTAATTAGAGATGATTCACAAGTATACAGTAATCAGTGTAAAAAACAGAATAAATGCTAATGAAATTATTCCTTTGTGAACAAGCACCAAAACTTCTTAGTGCCCAGTTCTTAACCAGAGGGAGAGTAAAATATGCAGCTGCTATTAAGCCTTCTAATCTGATTGTGGCATTAGAAATTGTGCCTTTCTTGTTTTCTAGGTTATCTTTTGGTTGTCTTACCTGTAAGGATTTTTAAGTTCTTCTGTAATGTAGTTGAGTTGATTCCTGCAAAAAATCCATTAGCAGAAGGTTATTCGTAATCAGATCCTGAAATGCCAAATTACTTGTCAGGTCTTTATTTCTGACATCACTGTTGCTGCTATTCAACCTCTAACAAGAAAAAAAATGTAGACCAGGTAAGCTCCTTAACTTAACCAAAGCATATGACATGGAATTAGATCTGGGTTCTATACCCAGATCTGCCTCTGTTTCATTATATGTCACTGGACAAGTCCCTTAATCTCTCTGTGCCTCACTTTTCTCATCTGTAATATGAGATGAATAATGTCAATGACATTGCAAGGTTTAGGGGTTTGGATTTTTTTGTAAGTACTTTGAGTAGAAGGGGCTGTAGCACAGTGTGGTGTTAAAGTGTATTGCTCAGGTAATGTGTAATTGCCAAAGTGTAAGAATCTAGCTACAGTACTGCCAATACGTCAGATAGACAAATTGCTTGGATTAATGGCAGGTTTTCAACAAAGCTCACATGCCACAAGGCTGCTTGTGACCTCCACAAGTTCTGGAAAACGTGAATCTTTTCTAATAAAAACATTTGTACACCAGCTACAAACTTTAGTGCTAGGGTGACCATATTTCCCAAAGGGAAAATGGGATACCGCCAGCTGTTTGCCCGACCCCCGCGTGGGGCTAGCATCTCCACTTCCCCCTCTGCATGTTCCTCTGCACCGCACCCCACTTTTTTGACAAAAGTGAGCATTTCTCCTGTTTGCTCTTACTAACCGATCGAGACAACAAGAGCAAATGGGACAAATGCCCACTTTTGCACACCAAAAAAAAAAAAGTTGGAACAGCCAGGACAGGGCTTAAAAAGGAATTTATGGCCACCCTACTTAGTGCCTTTAGTGCAAATACTATCATTTAGCAATTAAATAATGCAAGTTATATAATCTCTTATCCACAAGGCTTTCATGAAAACTTGTATAAAGTTTTTGCAACCACCAGAATGACAAATTTAAAATACTCATTTTCATTAGACTGTTATTTTTAAACTAGACTGTTTTATGCTCATAATTGTAGAGGATTGACACACGTGTGGTTTTTTTATGCTTCTGTGATTGATAGAAATGTGAAAGGAGTTGACAGTTATCTACAGATATTAGAGACCAATTTTCAAACCTGAGTGGCTAAAATTAAACATTCAATTCAATATTTAGGCATCTAAATAAGCTTTAGGCAGTTAGCTAAATAACTGATAAATAACCTGACTTTAGGCATTTGAGTTTGAAAACTGAACCTTGAAAGATTAAGGTCAATATGCAGCAAAGTATTTAAGCATGTGCTTAAAGTTAGACACATGAGTAGTCCCTTACTCTGGTGCTTAAAATTAAGTATGTGCTTAATTACCTTGTTGAATAGGGAGCTAAATAAAGACTTTTCAAGGCTGAGTGACAACAGTATTGATGTGTCATAGCTGAGTCAAGAAAAACAAAGCCTGCATTTTTGTAAGGTCCCTGAAGTGGAGGTAGCCCAAACTGATGCCCCAATCCTGCAAGGTGAATCATGCGCACAGACCCCTGCTCTCCTATGGTTTTCCTTGCAGGATCAAGGTCTGAAATGTGTAAACCCCTTCCTAGAAATCAAAGGAGATGAAAATGTATCCATATTGTTTTAATATTAAACTTAATATTGTTTAATTAAATATATTCAGAAAGTGTAGACTTCTTGGGTGGTTAAAATAATTAAGTATTGGGAAATACTATTCTGTAGTTTTCTGTTGGATTGTAAAGAAATAATTTTATGAAATAAATCTATAAGCATTCAAATTTAATATATTTTAAACATAAAGCAGTCACTTTTAGCTAGGGCTTTGGAGTTCAGTGGGTAAACAGATGTGGGAATATGGAAATATTGTTTTGGACACTGGAGGGGCTCCCTTTTTTTTGTTTAATACAAGAGAAATGGAACATGAAGTAAATAGTAATAAAAGATGAACCACATGGGCTGAAAAATCCAATGTATTTTTCCCTAGTTCATATCAAGAACGTATATATACACAGTCTATAAATATATCCATAGCCACATATATATTTGGCACTAATAGATTGCCCATATTGGCAATTGTTACAGAGGCGCTGAGGACATGAAAATCTGTACAGATGGTCCCACCAGAGCAGGATTGAAGCCGTGTATAGAAGCTTGCACTATGTGCTACTCAGGATATATCTGTTCATTGAATTAAAAGAAGATTCAGTCTCAAGTGCTAATCAGTCTGACATATTTCTTGAATACTAAAATTCACACAACTTCAGAAAAATGTTTTGTATGTGATGCTAGAGTGAGGAGGTTAAAAACAAACTAACTTCCAAGTGATATTAGGGCAATGGCTCAAATTTCTGAATGGAAAGAATGTAACTTTATGGTCCTACACCAGCTTCATCCCCACAGTATCTGAGCACCTTACACCACGTATCCTCTTGTGGTCCAGTCGGGTATCTTCCCCCTAGGGCATGGTGCTTTGTTTGGTTTTATTTTAAGGTGGTAGTGCTCTTTTTCCAATGCTCTCTACAATTATTCTCCATAACAAGAAGTCAAACTTCAACTTTCCCAAATAAGACGTTTAGGTGAGTTTTACAAGAAGAGATAAAATCTGTTAGACTCTTAAATAGTAATTAATAACAGTAATAAAAAAATCTTACCATCCATCATAGGCCCAGAGTCCATTATAAAATGCCAAACTGATAGAACCAGCAGAAATTTTAGCATCATTGAAAGAGTTTTTAAAATTTTCTGTTTTTCCTGCAAATGAAACAATTGATACTGAACTATGCTGAGGCAAAATGAAACAATCACCACTGAATGAAAGCAACATTTCATGATCAAATTTTATTTTGTATAGCACTTTGACAGTTAAAGTGAACACTTAAATAGTAATTTTTTCCTAAAAGACAACAGGGCAGTCAACGGGATCTGGTATCAAAAACATATTAAATTAGAATAATCTGATCATTGCTTGTTTGCTTTGTTTTTCAGTGAATGATCCAGTAGCAAGTCATGGCAGAAACAAAAGTACTCTCTAAGTTACTATCTTTGTAAATCTAAAACCAACAAAAATTAAATTACCTTGTGCAAGGAGAACAATTCCACTTACAATAATGATTATGACAATGATCATTTTAGCAGCAGTGAAAAAATTCTGAACATAGCTCCCCAACTTCACACTCAGTGAATTCACTGTGGTAATAATCACTAGGGGAAATAAAGATTATATTTTTCAGTTTAAATGCCATAAATCATAGCACTATAATAATTGAGTTTAAAGACACATTCACAATATAATTTTTTATCTTCGGTTCAGACATCCAAATATGTATATCTTATTTCTTATATTGATTTGTAAATTCCATGTAATTATTACAATTTCCTGCATTTGATGGATTGTTCTAAAGAATGAGAACAATTTTCTGAAACTGAGGATTTCTTGACAATCTCTCTTGAAAAATATTTTTAAAAGTTGGGATAACTTTGGGATCTATTTTTAAAAGTTGGGATCTAGAACAGTGGTTCCCAAACCAGTGTTCCGCCGCTTGTGCAGAGAAAGCCCCTGGCGGGCTGGGCCGGTTTACCTGCCGCATCCGCAGGTTCGGCCGATTGCGGCTCCCAGTGGCCGTGGTTCGCTGCTCCAGGCCAATGGGAGCTGCTGGAAGTGGCAGCCAGTGCGTTCCTTGGCCTGTGCTGCTTCCAGCAGCTCCCATTGGCCTGGAGCAGCGAACCGCGGCCACTGGGAGACGCTATTGGCCGAACCTGCGGACGCAGCAAGTAAACCGGTCTGGCCCGCCAGGGGTTTTCCCTGCACAAGCGGCAGAACAAGTTTGGGAACCACTGATCTAGAAAATATAAGCTTGGACCATTTTTTTCTTTTCATTCTTTCCTAGAGATACACATGCTTCTTAGCTCATTCTCGTAATAGGGTGTATAGATAACTGTATAAGGAAGAAACCTGATTGTTCAGATCTTCTAACCCTAGAAGTGAAGCTTCCTTTAAGTTAAACTCACCCTTTCTATCAGCGTTATGAGAGACATTAGATATATTAGGTATCAGTCATCAAGTCTAGCCCTCTTCCAATGCAAAATTGTTCCCACTAATACAGTTTTCTGTATGGTATTCTAGTGATTTATGCATACTAGGTTTTAATATTTAAGAGATGAGGCTCCTCCTACTTTCCTGGAAAAAATAATTCATGAACGCTACACAGTTTCATAACTCAGTCCCATTTAAAAAAAAAAAGATCTTACCAATGGCAGCTGCTGCAAGACACTTAATGACTACTACGGGTGGATCACAGCCTGGATAAAAAGGAGCTGAAGCATATTCTGCGAAGCTGAGACAAATGATAGCAAATGAACTGGGTTTGATGACCAATAAACTAGTCCAGGAAAACAAATATGCTGGAATAGGACCAAATGCTTCCATAAGGTAAGGATATTCTCCCCCTGATTTTGCAATCATTGTGCCTAGCTCAGCAAAACATAGTGCACCTGAACAAAAAGAAATGGAGTTAATAGTCAAGTGCTTTTAGTTCATACACTTCTTTAAGCTATGTTTGGTTTTAATTAGCTCATTAAATGTTATAATTAATATAAAATTAAGGAAATGGCTATAAACACATGCTATATTTCATTATATTTGTATAACATCATAAGTAAATAGTGACTGAATTTTTAAAAAATTATAATTTGCCAAAGGCAGTTCCATAAGTTAGAAAATTATTGGAAACTAACAAGTTACTGATTAGATCTTATAATTATGAGTGCCTAATTTGAGACTATTTTTGCAGACTCAGTTTGTAAACAATTCTTGCTAACTTAACTATGTTTAGTTGCTTAGAACTGAATGCAATATTCCAGACACAAGTGCCTCCAGACTATATAGAGGAGAGAGTTTTACTTCCTCACTCCATGATGTCTGTATAATTAGTTTAAAATTGCATTGTATTTTTTGCTTATTTATTGCATTACAATCTCATGGCTAATTTGCTTTACATTATAACAAACTCATTTTAAATTGTTACATACTCAGAATTTTAATCTATAACATGACTTACTCCTAACGTATTCTTTTGGATTAATTCCTTGTTTTTTAAACCCTTTATTATATTGGACTTTCAGGTAGTTTAAGATATTTTTGGCAAATATTTCTATTTTAGTTTTCTGTTTAGAAACTCAGAATTCTATTCGGAAACAGCAGACTAAAGGAAAACTGCATTCAGTACTGGCTCAGTAGTTTGAAAACTCGGGGAAAAAAGCAGCACAAGTCACAAAGCACAATGAGGAGTTGCTTTCAAATACAATTGGCATTTCTGAGCTTATTGCTCATGGATGGCAACTTGCTGAAAGTTGCATCACTTTTGCTCAGAGCCCAACAATAAGAAACTATAAATTTATGTCCAGTTTTAATGTTTAACATTTTATGTAAATATTACCTGTTTAAGGCCAAAATTCAAAAACTAGCCTCTAATTTTGCACCTGCAAACAAGGCTTTGTACAATGAAATTGTGGAGGTAGGTATGCACTGTGGGCCTACTTCTGCTCCCATTGAAATTACTGGGTTATTTTGTCATTGACTTCAATGGGAGCAGAATATGTCTTGTTTGTGCTCCCATTTGGTGGGATATGCAAAATAGGAGGCTATATCTAAAGGTCAAGTGAAAATTTGACTTGTACAGTTTTCTTCTAATACTTAATGTTCTTTAAACTGCTTAATTTGTGGCAAGTTTTTGCCCAACCACTGAGCACAGTGGCTGGCTAGCATTTTGGTTTGATGTGAGCAGAACCATCTAATTTTCATAATGGAATACAAGAGTAAATCTGGAAATATAAAGACTTTTCCTTTCTTTTGCTTACCTAATGTAGAAAGAATTCCGCAGGCTGCCCAGATGACTAAACAAGGCCCCACAGCTCCAACATTGGCAAGTACCGACTTTGGAGAAATAAAGATGCCTGAGCCAATAACGGTACCAACAATAACGCAGATCCCACTGATCAGGCCCACCTTGAAATAATGAGATATTCCAGTAAGGTAACAATATTAACTTCTTGTGCTATTATGCTGTTAGATGAGAGAGAGAACTGTCACCATTAGTAATTTTTCTGGCATCACACATGCAGCTTCTGTTTATTGATCTATTGATAGACATGCACACAACTTAACTGCATATCTGCTATTTTTAAGACGTGTTCACATGCCATAATACAGCATAATGGCCACGTTTCTCAAAAACACAATTAATATGACCTGGTGTATCTAAAGATACAATAAACTGAAATGGCAAAAGACAACAGTAGACCTCAATGATTGTTGGCAAATATTCATAGGCCATAGATCACTGCTATGCAAAATAGTTTTGAATTTATTCATCAGGCTTGTGTTTTTAGAATAGTCCTGAAATTGCTTCTGTATTTTGAGATGCTTTTTGTTTTAAACATTACATATGTTGTACTCTGTTTCCTAGTAGAAAGCACACATCACATTGATAGTTGTCAGCATTCACTGTAGAAAAACAGGGCCATGCTGAGGGAAAATAAAAAATTAGAGAGTTGTGCTCAGTTGATGAGTGTAATTAATTAGTTACTAGTTTGTGGAATCAGAAACCTACATGGTTAAAATTCTAAGAAGCCTGATCAGATCCTGATCAGACAAGACATAGATATTAGTTTTGGACAGTGGAATTTACTAACTTTGCTCTCATTTGATAGCAGAGAGGGCACTATAAGGGCAGGTCAACGTAGAAGTAAATATTTGAAATATTAACTATTATATGATCTTTTCCTTGCCCCATGACTACTGGTTGCTTTATTGACAAGGAGACAAGCAGAGGCAGAGCCTGGCTAATATAGGTTTCCCCCTCCCATGGAAATTTGATAATTTGTCATCATTCTAACTATTTCACAGCAGATAATTATGGTAGAAACATGGGACTGTGAGCACATCTTAAGCTGAGTGCCACTACATTTCTCTACAGTCTGATCTGTCCATTGAACACAATGCACAGCAATCTTATTCCTGATATCCATAGTTGCTACTTTCAGACCAAGAATATGTTCGGTCATAATTGGGTAGGATTCCATTTAGTTTCTGTATCTTGATCATGCTATTGAAGTGGAAGATTTTTACTCATTTGGATTTTGGCCAGAGTCAACAGTTTTGGTGGATAGTTAAGGAACATGCAGTCCTAACATACTGTTCCAGCATGCCTGTTTCATGATGTTCAGGGCCAAAAAAACTCTTTGCAATCCTGTTAATAGAAGACAAAGTGAATGGAAATAAGTGAGAACAAAATGCTATTACAGTTTTAATTATATTGTTACTGTTTGCAATAAAAAGCCGTTTGTGAGATCCTGTGATGTGTTCCAAATATTAAACAGACATACTGGCCAATACTGAATTTTTCTCACATTGCAGTATTTCAGGATTATCTCTGGTTCTAACAACTGACAGTCTATAATTAACTTAAGGATAATGATTACAGTGCATTTTGCTTATGTGTTTGCAGCATTAAAACTGAACCTATTAACTGCATAAGTTACAGCTTACAGTGTGCCATGCATTCACCTTTATCCTTACTAACTGCAGTTATATCTTCAGTGTGGAGCAGAACAAACAGATATATATATTCCTATCTCTAAAAGAGCACCTCCATGTCTGTTTGTCATGTGAAACTTATTGCACACCAACTATTAAATGATTTAAGCACTGTTTGGAGTATTCTAATATACATCATCAATTTGTAACCATTGACACTAGAAAAATGTGTGAGTTGAATACTGTGGTTTCTGTATTAGTGTGCAGCTTCCTGGTGTTTGAAGCAAATAGCCATACCTTTGCTAAATGCTAATCTTGCTTGAAGGATGCAAGTTGCACGGTACCAGGCTTGTTACACGTTTAAGGGTCTGATCTTGCAAAGTACTGAGTGCCCTCAACTCCTATGAAGTAGACAATGGAAGTTGAACTTACTCAGCACCTGGCCAGTAAGGATTCAGAAAATGAAAGATTCAGTTCCACTGTGTGGTCCTGTAAGTGTTTTGGTATTCTGTGCTGAAAATCTGATCCCTGTAAGGAGTTTCCAAAATACTCTTCAGTGACTCTCAGCTGATAAGAACTCAAAATGGCTGCTAAATAAAGAATTACACCCTTTTCTTGTTCCATGTGGGGTCTCTCTCCTCCCTTTCGTGTTTATAGTGGAAGTTATGTACACACAAAATAGTGATGATTAGAACAGTTTTCTTCATCATGTTGGAGGTGCTCTTTCTTACTCTAAAGTGGCCTGAGATACAAGTGTAGATTAAGATTAAATGTGACCCTGAGCCACCAGAAGTTAAGGCACCCCCCAAAAATCAAATCTTCCCCATGGGATGGGCTTCTTCCACTTGCCCTGTTAGCCACCAATGGACTTTTGGTTTCTCATTGATATTTTGATGCCTCATGCTCCCTCCCACCACCAAACCTGGATTACAAACATCTCTCTCGCCTGTTGAGATCCATGAGATATTTGAGACGAGTCAGAGAAGCTTTTTTGAGAAATTGGAGGGGATATTGTAGTTTCCTCTCAATGGTTAGAGAACACAGTGTATAAATACATATTAATTGAAATAAGACTGCACTGAAAACATGTGAGCAGTGAAATTAATGAGAGCTTTACAAGTTAGAGAGGTGCGAGTGACAAAAATGTTGAATTCTCCGTTGTCTTCCATAATGTTCTGGGATATTCTCTATGGCTTTGGCTATTTAAGATTCTCACAAATGAGGATGAGGAACTGTGATACATGACAGTATGGGTAACATTTTCAAAAGCAACTAATGGAGTTAGAAAGGCCTAAGCCTACTGAAAGTCCAGGGGACTTAGGCCTGGTCTATACTACCCGCCTGAATCGGCGGGTAGAAATCGACCTCTCGGGGATCGATTTATCGCGTCCCGTCGGGACGCGACAATCGATCCCCGAATCGGCGCTCTAACTCCACCAGCGGAGGTGGTAGTAAGCGCCGCCGACAAAAAGCGGCAGAAGTCGATTTTGCCGCCGTCCTCACAACGGGGTAAGTCGGCTGTAATACGTCGAATTCAGCTACACTATTCACGTAGCTGAATTTGCGTATCTTAAATCGACTCCCCGCTGTAGTGTAGATGTACCCTTAGGCTCCTAAGTGGCTTAGCCACTTTTGAAAAGTTTACCTTATATGTTACTGGATCTGTTGTGTGCCACTCACCAAATTTTTAAGTGGTTTTCAGACTTTGAGTTAGATAAACAACATTTTTTTCTTATAATCAATGGGAACTTTGATTTATGACTAGAGCTGAGACAACAATTTTTGAGACTTCAGAAGTTTTTCTGTTCCACATCAGACCCAAGACCTTAAACATTTTTTAGAGAGAAGAAGGGAGAAAGAGTCACCTAAATAGACAGTAGTCTGGGATGTGGGAGACCCAGTTTCGAGTCCCTTCTCTACTTGATTTGGAGCAGGGACATGAACCTGAGTCTCCTACAGATATGTGCCCTAAACACCAGGCTGTTCCGGGGTGTGTCTTTTTCAATCTCTTGTGTTGGTGTTGTTCCACTTCATATCAATAAATATTCATTGTGTCAGAGAAAGAACTACTATATAGTCAAATGACTAGAGCTTTCACCTGGGATATCCGAGAGACAGGTTCAAGTCTCCACTCCAGATCAGGAAGAGAGGGTATTTGAATCTGGGTCTCCCACATCCCAGATGAGTGCCCTAATCACTAGGCTATTGGCTATCCTGGGGTGTCTCTCCCCTATATGAGCTTGAGACAGTTTCCCAGCAAAAGTTTTATCAAAAATGGATACATTTCCGTGAAAAATTTTGGTTTTGATGAATCAGCATTTTCTGTCAGAAAATGTTGTGTTAGAAAATTCTCAACTAGTTCTACTTATTACTAACACAGAAATCAACCACAACCTCACTGAAATACTTGTGCTTCTCTGTTACATTTAGCATTGCTATACAACCCTCTGATTAAGGTAAATATTTTAGAAAACATTCTTGCCTCTTTCTGAAGATTCATAGTTTTGGACTCTTTACTTTGGATGGATTGTTCATCTCTTTCCCTGTTAGTCTCTCCCTTTCTTTTTCTCACGTTTTCTTCACCCATTTGGCTTATTTGATGTTGAGATATCTATAGATATTAAACAGAACTAACAAATATTTAGCTTTATTTTACTATTATATACAATCAGATTAATATACAAATATGAATCTGAACATTTTACAAAAAATCTATTTTTCAGCATAGTAGTAAAAACTCATTTTTCAAAAGGGTTGATGCACAAACTTGTGTATATTGGTACATCTCCTTTTCACCTTCAATTACCACCATTAACAGTTAGATGCATAAATATTCATTTGTTCAAGAATCATGCTAATTGTATACTCAGACTAGGTATACAAATGTGGACTAGGTTGTTTCCCAGAATGTTTAAGTAACGCATTTTTAACTGATGCAGCAAGTGGCAATTTAGGAGAGATCAGATTCTGGTACTCCCAAACCTAGTCAAATAAAAATCTCATCTGATTCTAAATCTAAATTTCTGGAAACCAAAATGTTGAAGATAATTTTGCAGTTGTAATTTAATACATTTAGTTCATGATGTTTTAACTACCCACATTTCTTGGTCAATGTTTTGTATATGGTGAATAATACTACTTAGCAGTTCTGTAGTACTTTAAATATAGGGTGACCAGATGTCCCGATTTTATAGGGACAGTCCTGATATTTGGGGCTTTGTCTTATATAGGCACCTATTACAGCTCCCCCTCCCTTCCCCCCCGTCCTGATTTTTTTACACTTGCTGTCTGGTCACCCTATTTAAATGTTCAAAAGACTGTGCCAGTAGTAACTACTTCAGCTCAATGATCCAAAAAAGTTTTTCATGAGAAGGTATTAGAAATCAAAATAATGCCTCTGCATGTGATTACCTATAGCAGCAATGTCTGTTAAGAAACGCTTTGTCTGCTAACCTGATGGTCTAGTTAAAAAAAGCTCCAAATAAGTGTAATTGACCGAATGAAATAGTCAGGCTTCAGTGAAAATGTTGCCTGCATAAGGATTGCAGGACTTGGGCCATCAGATTTTATTGCAATTCTGTGCCTTACTCCCTACCTGAGAGAGAACTTTATTGAGAATATTAGTCTAAAACATTGTTAGCAATGTTTACTTACCTTATTTCTTTATATTTGTTTGTCATAAATCTGGCCCCAGAGCTCTTTGTGTAATGTGTTTCTTCACCGCTCCAGTTAGATTTAAGATTTAATCAGCAGGGAATGTCCATGTCTGAAGGCTGAATATCAGAAGAGGAAGAATCTTAAGTACAGAGGTTATAGAAGGTAATTATTAAACAAATGTGTAGCCAAGAAGCTTTGAGATATGAATCCAAGGTAAACCAACAACCCAATTAGTTTATTTGTAAAAACCTCATTGGTTTGATCCATTTCTATGTACAAATTGTTTCTATTAATGTTTTGCCAGCATCTAAGTATTTTATTACATAGTGAGAATGACCTGAGATTCTGGTAAATTAAGGTTGTTTGTTTTTTTTAAAGTGTCAAGGTCTTTCTAATTCATAAACTTTGGGGAAAGAAAACTTTGGAAGTGATTATTTTACTATTGTGGCCACTCATTGTTTACTATGCTGAGTGAGTTCTGCAGATAACTGTAGCCCATAGAAGTTGTTCATTTATTCTGTCTTGAGGTTGGAGAGTGTTAGCAGAAGCCTTCAGTTTTTTCATTAAATTTAAGACCGCTGAGTGGGCAGGTTGAATTCTTTTCATTCATAATTCCAATTAGATTTTTCATTTTTCTAAACGTTTAAACCTACTTTTATGAAAAATATGATATTTTAATTTTTCTACAAATGTGTATCCAGGCAGAAAGCATGTTTTTTCTAAAGACTGAAGGACTCTTTCACTCAGTCCTGCCATAATCCTTTAAACTCACAAAACAAAGATTACTTTAAAAACTCCAAGTCTAGGTGCCACTTTACACCACACATTTGAAAGTATGCAAATGCATAGTTAGATCAAACAAACTTTTCCCCATAGTATACCTTAGTTGTTCTTGGGGAGTAAGTGGAAACATTAAAGATCATTTGAATAAGATGAAAAAATGCTTTGTCAACCTCTTTTGCAACTTGTTGATATATTAAAGAAGGCCTGAAAGGTAGGAGGATATAGGGAAGTATCCTACCTGAAAGGTAGGAAGGATATAGGATATTGTTTGTCTTTAAACCTTAGAAATATCAGGAATATCATGTTTGACGTCTTCTGATTATGCTGGAAGCCTCATTGAAGTTCTCTGAGATGTGGGTTGTGAGAGATCTTCGCTCTTGTTTGAAGGAATGGGGGAGTCTGATCTTTAACAGTTTCTCAAGTATTTGATGTGTGTATTAACAAAACAAAGTTTTAAACAATGTTTATAAAGATCACTTCCCCTCTGAATCAGGTTTCATATACTTGATACCTGTAGCGTTAAAGTTCTCAATCACTTGTAATGTATTGTAGGAAAAGTGGAGGAGACAACACCTAGATTTCCAATATGAAAGAATAATAAAAGATTAAAAAATAAACGAAACCACACTGTCAGACCACCATCATCCATTATAACAAAACCAAAAGAGCATAAACCTTTTCTTTTTCTTTTATAGGTTACCTTTAACTTGAAATCCTCAGGCTTTGTAAGATTAAAATATATAACAGCTGCAACTCAAAGACAACAGCTACACGTCATTTAAAAAATTTCTGGTGGATATACATGATAGTTATCTCAACTTTAACACCAGGTTAATGAAGTTTTTGCCTAGGAATTTCCTTAGGTTTCAACAAATGTCTCAACATCGGTCAATGTCATGGGTTCCTGCAGACTTTGCAATCTAGGAAACATTTGAGGGTATTGAGATGTGGGGTTTCTTCTTCGAGTGCTTGCTCATATCGATTCCAATTAGGTGTGTGTGCATCGCGTGCACGATCGTCGGAGAAATTTTCTACCCTAGCAACACCCGGTGGGTCGGCTGTGGAGCCCCCTGGAGTGGTGCCTTCATGGCGCTGGATATATACCCCAGCCGACCCAGCGCCCCCTCAGTTCCTTCTTACCGCTCCTGACGGTTGTTGGAACTGTGGAGCGCGGCATAGCTGTTCTCCACTCTCCCTAGCTTATCCTGTTAATTCTGTAGATAGTTGTAGTCATAGTTGTTGTATAGTTTTAGATAGTTATTCATCTTCGTTTTTAGTAGTTGTAAATAGTTAGCGGGGGTTAAGGGGGTTGTTCTCCCCCCTTTTCCCCCCCGGCGCATAGCCGGGCTCATGCCCAAGGCTCCCGGCTTTAAGCCGTGCGCGTCCTGCACTAAGCCTATGCCTACGAATGATCCGCACGACTCGTGTCTGAAGTGTCTAGGAGAGTCCCATCAGACAGACAAGTGCAAGATCTGTAAGGCCTTCAGACCGAGAACCAAAAAGGAGCGGGACTTTAGGCTTAGGCAGCTCCTCATGGAGGCGGCACTTAGCCCGGATCCTCCCTCGGCGTGCCCAGCCCCAGCACCGAGCGCCTCGGTGCGCAGCGCCCCTGCGGCACTGACCGGTACTGCACTGCGTGCAGAATCGGACAAGGCCTCACGGCACTGGCCTCCTTCGGCACCGCGCCCGCCACAGGGCCCTCGGCGCCATTCCCTGTCTCCGGGATATAAGAAATCCCGCAAGGCGCAGTAGTCTGCTGTCCTGCAGACGCCGGCTCTCCCGTTGCCGGGGGTAGAGCCGCGTCCGTCTTTAGAGCGCCAGAAGCAAGTGCCTGCTACACCGTCGACTTTGGCACCGCGGCCGTTGAGTCCGGTGCGGACTGGATCACCACCTCAGTCGACGGTGGAGCCTTGTCTTCCGTCCACTCCAGAGACCTTCGCGACGGCGAGAGACCTTATTGCTCTCACGGAGCTGGCGCCGTCCCAACCACCGGCACCGTCGGCTCCTCGCGCGGTGCAATCCAGGGGCAAGCCTTCCCTGGTACGCCCGCCATCTCAGGACGTGGACTCACGGCACCGCTCCAGGTCTCAGAGCAGGTCCTGACGCCGCTCGCAGTCCCGGCGCCGACTATCGCCTCGGCACCGGTCGTACTCGTGGCCAAGATCTTCTTCACGGCACCGGTCTACGTCTCGGCACCGTCACGATCATCGGTACTGATCGGACTCAAGACGTAGTTCTCAGCACCGGTACGAGCACCGCACCAGCTCGAGGGGCCGCTCCCGGTACCATGTCTACTCGTGGTCGTCGTCGTCTAGGTCCAGATCCGGATCTCGGCACTGACATGGCCACCGGCACTGATCCCGATCCCGGTACCGCTCACCGGCACCGCGCAGGGACCGATCACCTGCAGACCGGCGCCGATCAGCTCCATATCGTCCTGAGCCGATTCCGACGCGTTCGGCACTGCCTTGGCCCTCAAGATCAGCATCTCGCTCCTCCGACGGGGCCTCGAGATCGGCATACCCTCCTCAGGGTCAGGCTGCTGCGGCTGACTTGGGCCACTGGCAGGAGGGGGCGGAGGATCCTGCGCAGGGACCTACGCACTGGTCGTTCTGGACCCCGTGGGCGTATCACCAGGCGCAGGGGGCTCCACCATCAGCCTTTCGCTTGGCACGCTCTGAGCTCAGGGTCCCGGAGGCCACCATCTCCCGTCCTCCCCCAGGGGGCATGGAGGCTCCTGTGCCTACACCACCTGAGACCCTGGACCCAGGGGCAGGCGATGCTCCGCTTCAGGGACCTTTAGAGCAGGACCCTCCAGTAGACCCCTTGCCACCTGAGGCATCCTCATCTTCCCTAGATGAGACGGTGGCGGGCACAACAGCCTCGGGCCCACCCCCGATAGATCTTTGTGCCCACCAGGACCTATTACGTAGGGTGGCGTGTAATATGGATCTCCAGGCAGAGGAGATAGTAGAGGTGCAGGACCCGGTGGTGAGCATCCTCTCGGCTGATGCCCCATCCAGGGTGGCATTATCTCTGATTCGGACGATTCAGGCTAATGCCACTACAATATGGCAAACTCCTGCCTCTATTCCACCCACAGCTAGAGGGGTGGAAAGGAAGTACTTCATCCCTTCCAAGGATTACGAGTACTTATATACTCATCCCCCACCGTGTTCACTAGTGGTGTCATCAGTGAACGCAAGAGAGCGTCATGGCCAGCAGGCTGCAGCGCCCAAATCGAAGGACGGTAAGCGCTTCGATTTGTTCGGGTGTAAGGTGTATTCAGCGGGAGGGCTGCAACTCAGAGTGGCAAACCAGCAGGCGCTCTTGAGCTGCTACAACTTTAATTCATGGAACTCTATGGGAAAATTTAAGGAGTTGGTTCCCCAGGACTCAAGGGAAGAGTTCGGGGCCTTAGTGGAGGAGGGTAAGAAGGTGGCGAGGACCTCCTTACAAGCCTCCTTGGACATAGCGGACTCGGCCGCCAGGACGCTGGCCTCAGGTATTGCCATGCGGCGAGTCTCCTGGCTCCAGGTCTCGGGCTTGCCTCCGGAACTGCAGCAGACCCTACAGGATTTACCCTTTGAGGGCCACGGGCTGTTCTCGGAGAAGACGGACTCTCGGCTGCAGAGCCTCAAGGACTCGAGAACAATCATGCGCTCCCTGGGGATGCATGTCCCAGGGCCCCAGCGCAGACCCTTTAGGCCCCAGCCTCAAAGGTTCTACCCTCCCCTGCCTCGTCCGAGACAGGACTTCGCCAGAAGGCGGGGCCGAGGTGGTAGACAAAGGTCGACCGGCCCTCAACCTGGTCAGAACCAGGGGCTGCCAAGGCCACCTTCAGGCCCTAGGCAAAACTTTTGAAGGTGTGGTCGAGGACGGCGCCCCAGCCACTACCCAGGATCCAGCTCCCTCCTTTCGGGATCGCCTCTCCCATTTCCACCGTGCTTGGTACCTTATAACCTCGGTCCGTTGGGTCCTTCGCACGGTGGAGAGGGGATACGCTCTCCAGTTTTCTTCATTCCTCCCCTCCCACCTCCCCCGTCCCTCTTCAGGGACCCTTCTCACGAGCATCTCCTTACACAGGAGGTTTTTGGGCTCCTCTCTATGGGGGCCATAGAGGAGGTTCTTCCAGAGTTAAGGGGCAGGAGGTTTTATTCCCGCTACTTCCTGATCCCCAAGTCAAAAGGGGGTCTGCGACCCATTTTAGACTTACGCGGACTCAACAAATTCATAGTAAAGTTGAAGTTCCGCATGGTCTCATTGGGGACCATTATCCCATCCCTGGATCCTGGAGACTGGTTCGCCGCCCTCGACATGAAGGACGCATATTTTCATATAGCGATCTATCCCCCTCACAGGCGCTTCCTTCGATTTGTGGTAAACAAGGTGCATTACCAATTTGCAGTCCTTCCCTTCGGCTTGTCCGCAGCTCCGAGAGTGTTCACAAAATGTATGGCTGTCGTGGCAGCATACCTTCGTCGACAAGGGATACAGGTGTTCCTGTACTTAGACGACTGGCTGGTACGTGGCCGCACCAGAGAGCAAGTTCAAGCTCACGTCCACATAATAGTACAAACATTCCACGAGTTGGGCATTCTGCTCAACAAAGAGAAGTCCACTCTGGAGCCAACCCAGAGGATAGAATTTATGGAGGCAGTTCTAGACTCCAGACGTGCCCGAGCTATTCTACCAGACAATCGCTTTCATACCGTCACAAGCATCATTCAAGGGCTCAGGGCCTTTCCGATTACCACAATAAGGACGTGTCTTGCCCTATTGGGTCACATGGCCTCTTGTACTTATGTAACCAGACACGCCAGACTTCGACTTTGCCCACTGCACGCCTGGATATCGTCAACGTACCGCCCTCATCAACACAGCCTAAACATGGTGGTCACGATCCCGACCTCGGTCCTGGCCCCCCTCACCTGGTGGCTGGACCGCAAGGCGGTTTGCGCAGGAGTGCCGTTCCATGCCCCTCAACCCTCCCTGCACCTGGTTACAGACGCCTCATCTCTAGGTTGGGGCGCTCACCTTGGGGAGCACCATACCCAGGGAATGTGGACCGCACCCCAACTAGCCCTGCACATCAATGTTCGAGAACTGATGGCGGTGCGCCTGGCGTGCCAGGCTTTTCTCAGTCTCCTACAGGGCCGTTGCGTGTTAGTCCTCACCGACAACACCACAGCCATGTTTTACATCAACAAGCAAGGAGGAGCCCGCTCGTTGCTTCTATGCCAAGAGTCCATTCACCTGTGGGACTTCTGCATCGCCCACTCGATACATCTCACGGCATCGTTCCTTCCTGGAGTCCAGAAGACGCTAGCGGGGACTGTCTCAGCAGGTCCTTCCAGACACACGAGTGGTCAATTCGCCCGGACATCATCTATTCCGTCTTCCAGAGGTGGGAATTTCCCCAGGTCGACCTGTTTGCATCTCGAGCCAACAGGAAGTGCCACACGTTCTGCTCCCTCCAAGGGCGAGCTCTGGGCTCTCTGTCAGACGCGTTCCTTCTATCCTGGAAAGACCACCTGTTCTACGCTTTCCCTCTACTTCCACTGGTCCATAGGCTACTGCTCAAGCTATGCAGAGACCAGGCACGGGTAATTCTAGTCGCTCCAGCTTGGCCAAGGAAGCACTGGTACACCACACTGTTGGAGCTATCTGTTCAAACACCGATCACACTTCCCTTGTGTCCAGATCTCATCTCTCAGGACCACGGCCGACTATGTCACCCCGACCTGCAATCGCTCCACCTCACAGCGTGGATGCTCCATGGCTGAATCGGACAGAGTGGCAATGCTCGCATTCCGTCCAACAGATTCTGCTGGGAAGTAGAAAGCCCTCTACACGGACCACTTACTTAGCCAAGTGGAAACGGTTCTCCTGTTGGTGCGAGCAGCGAGCCACGCCCCCCTTGCAGGTGCCTATTCCTTTTATACTTGAATATCTCCTATCCCTAAAACAGCAGGGCTTGGCGATATCTTCAATCAGGGTTCACCTGGCCGCTATTTTGGCGTTCCACCCAGGAGAACTCGCTTCCTCGGTCTTCTCTAACCCGCTGGTCGTTAGATTCCTCAAGGGCTTGGACTGACTGTACCCGCAGCAACGCCAGCCCGTTCCAATGTGGGATCTCAACCTGGTTCTCTCCAAACTCACAGGGCCTCCATTGGCTACGTGTTCACTCCTGTACCTATCCTGGAAGACAGCCTTCCTTGTAGCCATCACCTCAGCAAGGCACGTTTCTGAACTCAGGGCGTTTACGTCCAAGCCCCCATACACTGTTTTCCATAAGGACAAGGTGCAGCTTCGCCCCCACCCTGCCTTTCTTCCCAAGGTAGTCTCACCTTTTCACATGAACCAGGATATATTTCTCCCGGTCTTCCATCCTAAGCCACACGCTACTCGCCAAGACCAGCGTTTGCATTCCTTGGACGTACGCAGGGCCCTGGCTTTCTATATTGACCATACAAAGCCGTTTAGGAAGGCGACACAACTCTTGGTTGCAGTGGCCGACCGGATGAAAGGCTCACCGGTCTCCTCACAGTGCCTGTCCTCTTGGATCATGTCCTGTATTCATGCTTGCTACGACCTGGCCGGCGTCCCAACTCCGCGCCTCACCGCTCACTCCACGAGGGCCCAGGCCTTCTCGACTGCCTTCCTGGCTCAAATCCCGATCCAGAACATTTGTAGAGCTGCAGTTTGGTCGTCAGTCCACACATTCGCCGCTCACTATGCGCTGGTACAGCAATCCAGAGACGATGCTGCATTCGGATCAGCGGTTTTGCACACAGCAATGTCTCACTCCGACCCCACCACCTAGATAAGGCTTGGGAGTCACCTAATTGGAATCGATATGAGCAAGCACTCGAAGAAGAAAAGACGGTTACTCACCTTTGTAACTGTTGTTCTTCGAGATGTGTTGCTCATATCCATTCCAAACCCTCCCCCCTTCCCCACTGTCGGAGTAGCTGGCAAGAATGAACTGAGAGGGCGCTGGGTCGGCTGGGGTATATATCCAGCACCATGAAGGCGCCACTCCAGGGGCTCCACAGCCAACCCACCAGGTGTTGCTAGGGTAGAAAATTTCTCCGACGATCGTGCACGCGGCGCGCACACACCTAATTGGAATGGATATGAGCAACACATCTCGAAGAACAACAGTTACAAAGGTGAGTAACCGTCTTTTTTAATTTGGGAGTGATATCCTGTGTGCTGCTTGCATATAGATGTCTGTATTGTACCTCCCACAATTTTCAAATTTTGTTTCTGTTTTACCCCAAGAGCCATACCCCACTTTTTCTTTTTTTCCTTCATCTCAGTTGCCAGCACCAACATCCTGGATATTTTTGCAGCTTTGGACAAAGTCATCAACATCTTGAGAGCCACCCTAGCTATATGTTCAGAGAGTGTGCTCTAGTGACTAGAGGACTCAGGTCTGTACCATTGCCTTGCTGTTTGGCCTGAATTGTTTTGTTCCCTCATAAATAAAATGGATAATTTATCATATTAACCTATCCCCTGGGATATTTTTGGGGTTAATCTTTTTAAGATCTCCTCCTTAAATGAGAGCTGCTTATAGAATTGCAATTTATTATGAGCACTTCTACCAACAGAGCACCCCTTCTTTCATCAGTAGGGACAAACCACCCCAACACTAGGAGATCTACTGAGATGCCACCTGTGGGCAGGAAACACAGTAATGCTTAATGTGATATTCCACGGCTATTGAAGAGTTACTTCCTTGTCAAACCCATGAGTGGCTGCAGAGATCAAGGAACTCAGAGATTCCAAGGACCTGGAGAAGCAAGGGCTCCTTTGAGCTGAATATGATCCTATCTGAACAGCGTAGGTTGCTAATGTTGAAACTTTAAGGTACACTTAACTGCTTTCTCAGTGTAATCATAAAAGAGTAATTTTTAAACTTCAATGCCTAGTAGGGACAATGCTATTTATATAATCATTACTGCAGTCAGTAATATCAGGTTAAGGTTTGGTAGGGGTTGGTATTTACTGCTTGATAACAGTGCATATTCTACTTTGGATCAATGACAATATTCTAATGTATTGGAACGACTGTTCAAACTTGGAGGAGACTTTAGTTGGGCCTTGTATTATAAGTATTTCAGAATGGAAACTTTTTATCTTAACCTTATCCTCAAGCAGGTTACTTTCTTTTAACAGGGAGAACAATGTATTAGCGGTACTTGCTCCTCCCTTTGAGTCCTGACTTTAATGTATTTAAACAGTCATTGCTTTAAGAAGTGACTGTAAGTATTGACCTCACCTTTAAAAACTTTCCAGGTTTGTCTTTGCAACTATAAAGAATGACCACATATTCTCTGTTCTTCTATGTATTTAGTATTGGAAATACCTAGGGAACATTGCGGCAATGTAATGTTGTTTGTTTATAAAAGTGGATCAGAGTTTTGATTCAGGCCCATCTCTAGTACAGTGTCTGCCCTTGGAATTTTTCCACCAATCACTCATAAACGTTGGGTTCAGATATAAATCTGAAAATTTTAGTCACTCCCTTAATTTAAAATAGACCAGATCAAAACTCTAGATCCAGCTCCCTCCACCACTCCCTGTTAAGTTCAATCCTAGATCCACACTCTGTGGCCTAGATCTGGCTCTAACAAATAGCTTTTTGAAAGCCACAAAGAAGCCATATTAGATACACTATATACTCATCTAATTCCATTTGAAATGTTTGTACTTTCTAGTGATGGTTTGTTTTCCTGGTAGTATTGAATATCATCTTCATTAACATTTATTTCTAATATTTGTTAATAAATGAAACAAACACTCCAGCAATATAAGGATTAAAGTGTTCTCTCTTGCATCTCCGCCAAGTGATCCTCAATTATTGAAGTTCAATGGTGTTTCTCTGTGTTGGGTACAAATAACTGCAATGCCCACTGAAACAATCAATGCTGAAAGTCTGAATTTTTTAATGTTTGGTTTTGCAGTCTTGACTGAAAAATAAATCTCTTCCTATTTCTTCATCTGAATGTTGTACTTCAGTATATCGGCATGATTTTGTGGCTATTTATTTTATTTCCATATAGAGTTAAGCCTTACTGTCTAGTATATTAGGCATATTTTACAGTGGGTATCTTACTGAATTCCCACTGGTGTTTTCCCAGAAAAGAATTCAAATGAATCTTGTGTATCATGAATGTGCTTAGTCTGAGAGTTTTGAAACTTGCATTCACAAGGTGCAGCCCCTACATGTGTTCAGAATATTTCCTCTCCTCTCAGGACACAGTTGCTAAGCTGCAACCAGCAGGTAGATCTTGCATCTTAATGAATGTTCAGTTGTTCATACCTCCCTGCAGACCAATTTTAGTTTGAAAATCCTCTTTCTTTACTTTTTCTACATGAGAAAAATCTCTAATATTTGTTCACTCTCAGTAAAATTATTGGCTTGATTCAAATTAGGGCCAGAACCTAACTTCTGTGACCGAGAAAGTGTAAGTCAATGGGCCATTCACAGGTTTCATCTAAAAAGCTCCTATTTCACATCCCATGTTGGTGAAAGTGAGTTCGGTGAGCCTTAATTTTGCAGAATCACTGGAAAATTCAGTAGGTTTTGAGCCTCTGGACTGGAATAGTAGCAGGACAGGTTAGAGGTCAGGACTGAGATTTATTTGCAAAACTGTGAGAGGAAGCTTACCACACCACCAGTGCTATTAGCCCTTCTCTTTCATGAGGATTAAACTCATTCTTGGAATAAAACAAAAATAATGGTAGAAACTCCAGCAGAAATGTAGTTGTCTTTCCTCCTAACATGGTGCTGCCAGCCTGTGCTTTCTGAAACACTAAAAGCATGAGCTGTCTCATAGAAAAAACACCTTTTTAAAAATTCTTTAGTGATGTGAGAGGTGTAAATTAATTGTATTCCTCAATGATAAATCTAGCAAGGAGGTGGCATATGTCCATCCAGTGCCATTCTGATTCCCGTGAAGAGGATGCAGCCTGCATCACTGATATGTACCTTCAAAGTGTTTTGCTATTTGATTGGGGCAATACATTCAGGGACCTCTTAAAGCAGTATCGGAATCTCTCCTACTCTTGGCAGAGATTGAAGTGGTGCCACCTGAGTTTTTCAGAAGAGGCTTCTATTCCAACTATTTCCTAGTCCACAAAAGAGACAGAGGAGGGAGAGCAATCCTCTGTCTCAGAAACTTGCCCACCTATCTCCTTTCAAAGCATTTCAGATCATGCTAGCCACCATGGTTACATCCCTAGATCTAGGAAACTGGTTCATCACCTTCAGCCTACAGGATGCATACTTTCATGTAACCATCCACCCATCCCACAGGCATTTCCTACATTTTGTAATAGGCTCAGATCATTACCAAAACTGAGTGTTCTCCTCTTGGGGATCTGCACAGCCCGGATGGTCTTTACAAAGATTGTCCTGTCAGTGTTAGAAGCACACCTATGTCACTGAGATATTGTGGTATTGGACTACTGGCTCATCAGGGGTTGGTCAGCTCTAGAGGGTAAGTCGGCAACGTCCAGGGTGCTAGCTTTATTTCAGTCCCTGGGTCTCCATATCAATCTGATGAAGTCTACACTGACCCCAATCCAAAGGATAGACTTCATCAAAGCTACTCCAGACCCTTACTACAAGAGCCTACCTGCCTAAGGAGAGATTCTCTATTATGTCCAGTTTAATCTTAGCAATACAGCACAGCCCGCAAATAACTGCAAGGACCTACCTACAGTTCTTGGGCTGTATGTCAGCCTTCACGTTTGTCATGCTTTATGCAAGACATGCACCTTCAGATGTTGTAAGGTATGTGTACACCCCAAACAGGCAGTCTCTCCAAACTCATCATGGTACCGCCTGAAAATTCTGGAGACTCTCCGGTGATCCAAGGACCCACTGAAGCACTTCCTGGGAACCCCATTTTCACATCTCCCACCCTCAAAGACCTTACAACAGATGCCTCACTTTTGGGGAGGAACCACAGCCCAGGACAGGTGATCCTCACAAGACACCACACTCCACATCAACATCCTAGAGCTAAGAGTGGTTCAATATGCTTATTAGCACTTCTTTCACACCATACAGGGTCACTCTGTCAGGGTAATACTGGACAACAGGGCAGCTATGTGTTATATCAACCAGCAGGGCTTAGTAAGATCCCAATCCTTATTCACGGAATTGCTGAAACTGTGGAACTGGTGCATTTCCTATCAGATAGAAATCTCATAGACTTTAAGGTCAGAAGGGACCATTATGATCATCTGGTCTGACCCCCTGCATGCTGCAAGCCACAAAACCGTCCCTACCCCTTCCCTGGACTCTGCTGTTGAAGTCCCCAATCCTGTGTTTTAGTGACTTCAATCGGCAGAGACCCTCCTGCTAGTGATCCCTGCCCCATGCTGAGGAGGAAGGCGAAAAACCTCCAGAGGCTCAGCCAATCTACCCTGGAGGAAAATTCCTTCCCGACCCCAAATATGGCGATCAGTAAGATCCCGAGCATGTAGGCAAGAGTCTCTAGCCTGACCCCTGTTAGCCATTATACTATTTACATACCATTGCTTGGTTTTCCTTGGCTACTATGTTTTACCATTAAACCATTCCCTCCATAAACTTATGTAACTTAATCTTAAAACCAGACAGGTCCGTCGCCCCCACCGTTTCCCTCGGAAGGCCGTTCCAATATTTCACCCCTCTGACAGTCAGAAACCTTCATCTAATTTCAAGCCTGAACTTCCCCACGGCCAGTTTATATCCATTCGTTCTCGTGTCCACATTAGTACTAAGCTGGAATAATTCCTCTCCCTCCCTTGTATTTATCCCTCTGATATATTTAAAGATAGCAATCATATCCCCCCTCAGCCTTCGCTTTGTCAGACTAAAAAACCCAAGCTCCTCTAGTCTCCTTTCATACGACAGGTTTTCCATTCCTCTGATCATCCTAGTCGCCCTTCTCTGCACCCGTTCCAGTTTGAGTTCATCTTTTTTAAACATGGGAGACCAGAACTGCACACAGTACTCCAAATGAGGTCTCACCAGCGCCTTATACAACGGAAGCAGGACCTCCTTATCCCTACTAGATATACCTCGCCTAATGCATCCCAAGACCGCATTGGCTTTTTTCACCACCACATCACATTGTCGACTCATAGTCATCCTGCGGTCTACAAGGACCCCTAGGTCCTTCTCCTCTTCCGTTACTTCTAACCAATCTCAGTGGTCTATCTACCAGGCCACACAACTGCAGACTCTCTGAGCAGGAACTTCCATCAGAACCAGGGGGAGGGATAGCTCAGTGGTTTGAGCATTGGACTGCTAAACCCAGGGTTGTGAGTTCAATCCTTGAGGGGGCCATTTAGGGATGTGGGGCAAAAATCTATGTGGGGATTGGCCCTGCTTTGAGCAAGGGGTTGGACTAGATGACCTCCTGAGGTCACTTCCAACCCTGATATTCTATGATTCATGAATAGGAGCTCTATGACTTTGTCTTTCACAGCATCTGCCAAGCCTGAGGTCTCAGCAGACCTCTTTGGTACCCCAATCAACATGAAAACTTGCCTTTTCTGCTCCTTATAGACACGACTCCTCGAGAGATTTCCTAATAACACCATGATCATATACTTGCTATATGCTTACCTGCCTCTATCTCTGATTTTCAAGACCTTGTTCAACTGCAACAGAAAAGAGTAAGGGTTATCCTCATAACATTGTCCTGGCCAAGACAAGTGTGGTTACTCAAATCTCCTTCACCTCTCTGTGGCAACGTCTATCTGCCTTCCCATCAGGAGGGATCTCCTATCACAGAACTTAGGGACCCTGATCCATCCCAACCCCTCATCCTTGAACCTGACAGCATGGTTCTTAAATGGTTCTCAAACATGGAACTAACCTGTTTGGATAGTGTCTAGTCGTTTCTTCTGTCTAGCAGGAAACCTACTACTTGCAAAACTTCCTTTCAAAACTGTAAACACCTCCATTCCTGGTGTTCTCTTCACTCTTCTCAAGCATCAGATGCTCTGCTCTGTAAGGGCCTAGAATACCTGTAGGATTTGAAGACACAGGGTCTGTCAATGAGCTCAGTCAGAGTACGTTTGGCCTTCTACTCACTCACTGAGTGCTTCTCAGATTTTGCCCATCCTATTACAACCAGATTCTTTAAGGGCTTACACAACTTGTTTCCTCCTGTGTGGAATCTGGCCCCCCAATGGAATCTAAATTTGGTTCTTAATGCTCTAAGGAAAGCCCTCCTTTGAATTGATAGCTACATGCGCTCTCCTCCACCTCTCCCTGAAGACTTCATTCCTTATGTCCATCACTTTGGCTAGATGGATGGGAGAACTAAGTGTTCTCATGGCAGACTGACCATTCACTACATTCTACAGAGAGAAAACTACACTGTGTCCCCATCCTTGCTTCCTCCCTAAGGTCTCTTCAGAATACCATATTAATCAGGAAATCGATCCACCAGTGTTATATCCAAAGCCTTGTGTCTCTGGGGAGGAAACCAGCCTACATACACTAGGTGTCAGGAGAGATCTCATATTCTACCTTGACAGTACTAAGACCTTGCCTATTTGTATTTTTTTCAGAGAGGATGAAGTGACAGCCCATTTCCACAAAAAGACTGTTGGAGTGGGTCTTGGGTTGCATTTTAATGTACTATGACACTTCTGGAATAGAGCACCCTCACAGCGGAACAGCACACTGCACTAAGGCTCAATCACATCTGTAGCTCTCTTGAAATATGTTCCCATAGTAGAAATCTGCAAGTCTGCAATTTTGTCCTCTGTCCATGTTTGCCAAGCATTATGCTATCTTATCTGCTTGTAGAACTGATACAGTGTTTGGTGATGAAGTCCTCTGAACTGTCTTGGATCTTCCTCCTCCGCATGCACCAGTTACTGCTTGGGAGTCTCCTACAATGGAGCACCCATAGGGACATATATTCAAAGGATGAGAGGTTGTTTACCTGTACAGTAACTTGAATTCTTTGAGATGTTTTGTACTTATAGGTACTCTACATCTGGTCCTCCGTCTGCTGTGGAGTCTCTGGCTTTGAAATTGAGAAGGAACTGCTCAGGAATCTCCAGTCCAGAGCGCATGGCATGCATAGATCATATGGTGGGAGCACCCACAGGTAAGTAACCTCCTTTTCTGCTCTACTGTATAGTATGCAACACCTTGCTACTATTGTACTGGTTTGTGCACTGTTGGAAATTGGAATCATCAACTTTTCTGAGGACACATGTAATAAGGCACATTAGATTATGGTGTTTCAAGCCTGCCTTCTAAGATTAAGTTTAAAAAAAATTGCCTCCTTGATGATTTCAGCTTGCTCAGTTACATTCTTTCCCCCAGTGACTGCAGATAGGTGATTGCAGGGCTATGTGATATTATGATGTGTCAAGATTCAGAATTCTGAATTATACCTATGGATTGGATCCGCAATTTACAGTAATATTTACTTAGCCTGTCTGGTTATATTACAGGAAATTATGGCACTCAGAAATAATATAAACAGTGCCCTATTATAGTCCAGAAACTATAGCTAAAGAGCTCAGAAATTAACTACCTTGGAGACTACCTGCTGTGTTATGAAAAATAAATATAGGGCCCAACTGAGAGAGGTGCTGTGCACCTGAAACACCCAGTGAAGGAAATGGGGAGCTCAACCCATCTCACAATATAGCCTGTAAATTAGTAGTAGTGGAGATATGAGAAATCTCATGACTGACTGAAAACAGCCATGAATCATTACGTTTTTTATCATTTATCTTTCTCAAGGTCCACAATCCTGAGCCCTGGAACAAAGTTTACTAATCAGCTCATCCAGTCACATATGTGCATTCTAAGTGACTGCCATGAGTTCTGTGATAATTATCTCATAGGAAGTAAAATAACATTTTTCCTGGCATTCAAACTATTTGTCCTTGTTAATTTTTCCCCCCATGAGTATATTTTGAAACTAAAAGTTCTGCAACAAATGATTAAAAATTCTGTGCACAATATTTTAAAATTCTGCATACTTTATTTGTCAAAATAACACAATATAATCACACCAATTTCAATTATTTTTGGTCATTTATTGCAAAATACCTGTCAGCAAGTATGTCTGTAACAATACAGACAACAAAAAAGATTTAGGAAATGTTTTTTGACAAATAGATTCCTTACTAGGCATATTAATACAGAACTCCGCAATTATTAAATGAGTAATAATTCATTTAAACTATAATACAGAACCATATTTCACGCACCCCTCAGAAGCAGTGAAAAGGCTTGGGGGAGTCAGGGGTAACGGACAAGCTGAGGGAGAGGGAAGTAAATTGCTGGGAAGGAGCCTGGGTGTGAACTTGGACAGTTGTTTGGTATGGGTGGGAAAAGTATGGAATAGGTTTTTAGGGGCAGGGCAGGGAGGAATTGTTAAGGAGCTTCCTCCATGTGTCTCTGTGCCCTACCCAGCCACTGCCCTGTCCCCATGTGTCCCTGTACCTGCTCCCCCTGTCCCCATGTGTCTCTGTGTTCCTACTCAGCCATCTCCTGTCCCTTATCAGAGGGATAGCCGTGTTAGTCTGTATCCACAAAAACAACAAGGAGTCCGATGACACCTTAAAGACTAAGATTTATTTGGGCATACATTTTCGTGGGTAAAAAACCACTTCTTCAGATGCCCCTCCTGTTCCTGTGTCCCTGCACCCCTGTCCCCATGTCTCTGTGCCCCTTCCCCCTGCCTCATGTGTATCTTTGCCCCCACTCATCCACTCACTGTCCCCGTGTGTCCCTGTCCCCTGTCCCCATGTATCTTTGTGCCCCCACTCAGCCACGCTCTGTCCCTATGTAGCTCTGCACTTCCTCCCTCATCACCATGTGGCCCTGCACCTCCCTCCCGCCTGTGGCCCTGTGCCTCCACTCCTATTCAGCCCCTGCCCCAGTCTATCTTCCCCCACTAGCCCTTCTGATCCACTGTCTGCCCCCCCCCCTCCGGGACGCACACTGTCTGTCTCCTGACCTGGCCTGACCGGCGCTGCAAAGAAGACGGTTTCTTTCTTGTCCCTAGCCGGCTGGGAGCTGCTGCTGTGTTCTGTCACCACAATGCCCTCTGGTGGGCAAAAGGCAGAACTGCAGAAGTTATTTTCTGCAGGGAGTTGCTGCTGTTCTTGAGCCATAGCACCCTCTGGTGGGCAAAAGGGGGAACTGTAGCAACATTTCGGCAGAAGCTTTTTTCTGCACAAAAAATTAAAATAATTAATTATTTGCAAGCACAGTAGCAGAATTCCCCCAGGAGTAAAAATAAAATCTTCTGAAATGCATGGCTATAATGGAGGATTTTCTAAATACTTTGGTTGAAATTCAGAATATACATAAAACAAAGTCCGAGAACAACTCATTTTAATGAACCATATCTGTTCTGTCAAATATTGCCTGACGCATCTAATATTTACTTTTTGAGGTCAATTAATCTCAAGTTTACCAACAACAGAAGTTGTCATATTTAATGTAAGACGGTTTAAAGAATGCAATGAGAAATTATCATGGGATTGCTTGTGAATAGACTGAAAATATACAACAGGAGATAGGCTCTGCTGAAGTTAGCTTGTTGCAGAAAGAAAATTAAATTTAAGCTAAAGAAAATCTGAGACATTCACTTCTTGACATCCATCTTTTTGAAAGTGAAGCAACTTTCAAACATGTTCCTGCTCTGTTAGACTTTTAAATTTATTAAATTTATACCATATTAAATTAATGCTGTTAGATCTATAGGATCATGAGCACTTAGATCTTTTCTAAATGGAAGAGTTGTGCCTATCTAACTATAATCCCAGTGGAAGAGCCCTGAGCACTCTGGATGGAGCTTTGCAGATCTAATGGCATTAATTTTTTATGGTGGAAAATTCTTATGAGTCTCTGTCTTTCTGGCTAACGAAAAAGTAGTGATCAGTGTTGGAAACTTACAATGTTCTGCTTGCTCCAAAGTGGGGAAAAGGAAAGAGCAAATTGCCGTTTGAACAACTTTCAAACCTCTCAAACTGTCTCACACCACAAGTATACCATGAAGGAATAGTGGGGGAAAGAGTGCAATTGAGAAAGCTGAAATCAAGGAGGCAGGTTTTTTTACTTTAACTTATAAGGCAGCCTGGAAACACCCATTATTCTTTGAGGAGTGTCCCTGTGCCTTTGATAGGAGAATTTTAGCAGCAGTGCTCATCTGGGTCGCACATGCGCTCTCCCTGTTTCGCACCCTTGTTAGTGCCTGTTTAGCACCGCGCAGCCAGACTCCCTCAGTTCCTTCTCCACCCCTGAGTCCATAGATAGAACTCCGGAGTAGTGGAGCACCCACAGTTACTGCACAGGGTCAGTAACCTTCGCTTCTTAAATTTCAAGCTAGAGGTTTATGGATGCATTATAAACCACTGGAAATTGTAGATGGTGCAATAATGGATTATGAAAATGAAAGTCTACTGTACTTTTTTCATCCAAGAGAATTATCTACATTTTGAGTTAGTAACTTAACTTTGCACATGCTAAACTGCTGATCATCCCTGCTTCAGTGTTCATGAAAAGTAGTTAAAAATTATCAGATATTTTTCTTTATACTATGACTATGAACAACTGAGTTATCTTTTCATGGCTACAAAACCATTTTCACCTTGGCAGCTTTGTCAGTACAGTACTGGCATTAGTTTTGAGTCTCTTTTTTATTCTATGTCTATTTTTCAACACAAATTGAAAATATCTACTGTTCTCTGTGTTTGCACAGTACCTAGCCCAGTGGGATCCAGGTTCATGACTAGGACTCATATGCACTACAGTAATACAAATAATAAAAAAGAACATGGTTCATATTTGCATAGTTAATACATGTGATGCCTTGCTTAACTTGCTGCGGCTAGCAAAGAATGAGGGACCCTTGGAACAACAAGTCAAGCTTTGTCTTTTAATTAAATTTAAGTCTCAAACTCTGTTTGAAGTGAAATTGCTACCTTGTGTCATCTTGGTACACATAGCTGGAATTTTACAGCACAAGCTAAAGGTCATAATGAATTTTATGAGTCTAGGTATCAAAGTACTTGAGAAAATGATTCACATCATAAACAACATCTCTGATTATTTTCGTCCTGAGTTTCACTCTGCCTGTAGCACAGAAACAAACTCTTCTGTGTAGGCAACGATCTTGTTCATTCTTTCTGATGGTAAGGGATCCCATTCTCTCTATCCAACTTCTCCCTCTTGGTCATCTGACCCTTAGTTTTCTCTGTTTAAAACTTTAACCACTGCTTTCATGTTAGTAATAGTGTATATACATTTTAAGCACCTTTTATGACTCCTTCCTGTCCATGCTCTGCCTCTCTTAACCGTGTATTGGCAAAGCTTCCTTCACAGAAAAGGTAAAAAATAAAAACAAATATGAAGGATATTTTTCTCTTCTTCAAGAAACTCCTGAACAATTACAGAGAAACAGCATAGATGTCTGCTCAACAGGATAATCTTGTGCTGAGGAATAGGGAGTTGTTAAAAAATATGCAACAACAATGATTTTGGCATGTGGCAAACCAGGCTTTTCAGAATAAAAATTATTTATAGTATTTATACAGAGGTAGTCACTTAAAAGCTTTATTGCCCCAATTACAGTGAGTGTCCTTCATGCAAGAACTCAGTATAATTGTCCCAGCCCACAATAATATGTTAAGATGATCAGCACTGTATGATCCAAACCAGGATATGGAGGGGGAAAAAAATTAAACGGTGAGATAATGAAGAAATAGGGGAAATTGTAGGTTCAGCATTTGGCATGTTACCAACAACATTGTGCAATACCCTGGCAGCCACTTTTAACCATGTGACAGAGGAGATGCAACATCCTTTGAGTTTAACAGGGTAATTCTCTGTTTTGTGCATGGCTGCTCTCTATGGTAGCAGATATAATAAATGTATACACTTTAAAGTTAAGCATGAAATTAAGCATTTTACTCACAAGCTATTTTAACGCCTTGTTAAAATTAGAAGGCTAAGTTAAAGCGTTTTGAAAATTTGTTCTTAACATTGAACAGGAAGGGAAAATTGCATACACATTTTCCAAAATATTATCAGAAGTTAGTATAGTTTGCAACAGTTACCGGCAAGTATCTTCTAAATTGCATACACTAAGGGCTTGTGCACTATGTTAGCAGTTGATTTAGACTCCTTTTCTCTTCTAAGGACATATGTAATATGGCAGGTTTTTCAGCTCGGCTTCCACAACTCTTTGCCATGTTGTTTTCGGGTGACCTCATTTTCGCTTGCCTTCAGGTGTTCATCTTGTTGCTTCTCTGGTGATGGAATCAGTTTCCATCCAAAGCACATGACTAATTCATCTCCAGCACCTCCTGGCAATGATGGTGGTCAGATCCTCTTTGCTACACTGTGTCAATAGATCTTGGTTTGAGATTGTTCTGGGCCAAAAGATGCGGAGGATTTTTCTGAGGCAGATTGTATGTTATGAAGACAGTTTGGACGTGTCATACTTTCTCATTCCCCAGCATTCTGCATTATAAAGTAGTGTTGAAAGTATGCAGCTCTGATAAATCTTAAGATTGGTTTTGGTGTATTTTGATGATTTTCAGACTGTATTTAAGCTCCTGAAGGTGTTCTTGGCTTTATTGATTTTGTTCTGGATGTCCTGGCTTGTTCTGATGTCCTGGCTGATGGTGCTGCCCAAGTATACGAATGTTTCTACATTGGTGAGAACATAATCCTCTATCCATACTGGTGATGGTGAGGCAATATTAAAGGTCATGATATCTGTTTTATTGCGGTTGATTTTCAGTCCAATTTGCTGGCTGAATGCGTTGAGTTGACTTGTTTTTTTTCTTGTATATGGTGTTGGGTATGTGATAAGAGAGCAACATCATCTGCGAAGTCCAGGTCTTCAAGGGATGAGAAGAGTGTCCATTTAATGCCCCTTGGCATGTCTTCTGTTGTACGCCAGCCATTACCCAGTCGATGGCAACGTTGAAGAGGATTGCAGACATGACACACCCCAACATACTCCTGTTTTGACTTCAAAACTCAGCTCACTGTATGTAAAGTTGAAATAGAAGCTTTTGATAACATTGATTATACGGAAAGAAATTCCATATGCCCGCCGTGTCATAGGCTGGTCCTATGAATGCTATCAAAAGTCTTCTCAAAGTCTGTGAAATTTATGTAGAGTTGAAATTGCCATTCTAAGCACTTTTCTATTATGTTTCGTAGAGCGAAGATCTGGTCTGTGCATCCACGCCCTTGCCGAAAACCAGCTTGCTCTTTTCTGAGAACACTATCAATTGCCTCTGATATATGCTGGGCTGTGATCTTACACAGTACTTTGCTTGGCACAGATAAAAAGTGGGATACCATGCCAGTTATTACAATCACTGAGAGTTCCTTTCTTTGCTATCTTCACTATAATCCGATTGGTCCACTCATCTGGCACTTTTTCCCTTTCCCAGACTGATTTAAATAGAGGGGCCAGGATAGATGCTGCTAATTTAGGATTTACTTTGAATAATTCTGCATTCAAGTTATCCTTGCCAGGAGCTTTCCCATTTTTTAAGGATTTGATGGCTTGAATGAGCTCTTCCTTAGTTGGGGTGTCTGTGTTGATATCAAGATCATCTTCTGCCCCCTGGATGTTTACTTCCTCTTTAGGTGGCTCCCTGTTCAGCAATTCTTTGAAATGCTCTGTCCAGCGCATTTCTTGTTCTTTTTCGGTTGTTAGGAGGTGTCCTTGTTTGTTCCTGATGAGTGTTTGTTGGTGTCAGCCGTTTACCACTGATAAGCCGTGTCATTTTATAAACGGTTCCTTGTTCACTACGAGCAGCTGCATCCTCTGCTTGTGTTGCCAGATTATCAATATAATGCCGATTGTCTGCTCTCACCAGGCGTTTGACCTCTCGGTGTGCCTTGCTATACTGCTCGTGGTATTTGTCCTTTAGCTTTTGGGATTTTGTGTGTCAAACTTTTTTCTTCAGAGCTCGTCCGGTTTCTATGGCATTCCATGTACTGAGTGTAATCCACTCCTTCCTTCTCTTCTGCCTGTAGCCTAGACAGGCTTCACTGCTGTGTTTATAAATTGCTGTTACTTTGTCCCACCTCTTGTTGATCTCATCTGCATCCCTCTCCTCTTCATCAAGGTCTGCAAGTGCTTGAAACCTGTTCTTAAGCTGCAGAACGAAGGCTTTCTGTATTTCAAGGGACTTTAGCTTGTCAATATCATAACATCTATGTCCCTTGTTTGGTGGACCCACACTGCTCAGTTTTAGCTTGATGGAGGCTGTCACAAGGTGGTGGTCACTGCCAACATCTGCACCCCTTCTCACTTTCATATCTGTCAGTGAGCGTCGCCATTTGCCATTGATCATGATATGGTCAATCTGGTTCTTACCTCTGCCATTTGAAGAACGCCATGTCAGCTTGCGAATTTCACGATGTTCAGATAGGGTTCTGCCGATGACCAGGTCATTCATATTACAGAAATCAACAAGCCTTTCTCTGTTTTCATTCATGGTGCCACACCCATGTCTTCCCATTGCTCTGTCATTGTTTGTATTGTCCTTACCGACCTTGGCATTCAGGTCTCCCATGAGCATAGGTCGTGGCTTGGTCCTCTCTCTAACTCGGCCAGTAGTGTAAGGTGGAATTTGTCCTTTACTTCTTCATCACTGTCATTTGTTGGAGCATAGCACTGAATCAGGGTGATGTTGATGTTGATGTTTCCCTTTCAGTCTGGTCCTCATAAGTCTGCTGCTGATGGATTTCCATTCAAGCAGGGAATGCTCCACTCCCTTCTTCAAAAGGATGGCAACACCTTCATGGTGTTGTCCATCATCTCGTCCAGAAAACAGCAAAGTTTCTCCTGAGGCTGTTGTTAAGCTTCCTGATCCTGTCGATCTGCTCTCGCTGACACCCAGGATCTGTAAGCTGACAATGATTTTTGGATGCTTTGAAGACTGGATAGAGGGTGCCATCTCAGGCTTAATTCAGAACCATCCTCATTCCTGCTTGAGAGCAGGCAGAAGCCATCCATATCTGATGTGTTCCTTCTGAAAGGGGGATGGGCCTGTTATACATTCCCCCCCGCACACACACACATCCAGAGGGTGTTAAAAATAAGACATGATGGGCCAGGATAATTCCAATTGCTCTCACGTGACCAAGGCAATAGCAGTGTTCAGATCTTCTTCACTCTTCAGGAGTATCTACAAACTTCTGCTTGTGATGCCAAACATATTATAACAGGACATGAGGATGTATGGTCCAGGTGATTCATCCTCACTATATCTAGCTGTGTGGCAAATGCAACTCTAATGGACCTTGAAAAATCTTGCAGTGTACAGGTGCAACAGGTTCAGGTTAATTCTAGGAAGCAGTCACCTCAATTGTGAATTTAAGTGGTATAGATTAGTGTACTCCATAGCTGACAAATGTGTAGATCCTGTACAAGTACCAGTCCAATGTATTTTTAAATACTTATTACATTTAAGGTCTTTAGAAATACAGTAGAACCTCAGAATTACAAACTCCTTGGAAATGGAGGTTGTTTGTACTCTGAAATGTTCATAACTCTGAACAAAACATTATGGTTGCTCTTTCAAAAGTTTACAACTGAACATTGACTTAATACGGCTTTGAAACTTGACTATGCAGGAGAAAAATGCTGCTTTAACCATCTTATTTTAAATAAAATAAGCACAGAAATAGTTTCCTTACCTTGTCAAATCCTTTTTAAACTTTCCTTTTACTTTTTTTTTAGTAATTTGTTTAACACAGTACTGTACTATATTTGCCTTTTTTTGGGGCGGGGTCTCTGCTTCCATACTTCCGGTTCCAAAAGAGGTGTGTGGTTGACTGGTCAGTTTGTAATTCTGGTGTGTGTAACTCTGAGGTTCTACTGTGTTTACATATTACATATTTTCTCAGAATACAGTTAGTAGCAATAGCTTATCGTGTACTTAAGATAGGAAATCTGTCTTTGTACATGACACAGTTAAGACATTTATTAAAGGTCTAGTTAATGTGTACCCACATTAGGACCCAGTTTTATCATGGGACTCTAATTTGATCTTGACACACCTCATGAATTCTCCCTTTGAACCCATAGCAGATTGTTGTTTGTCATTTATCTATTTAAACACTTTTTATAATATCCATTACACTAGCAAGGTGGTTGAGCAAGTTGCATGCTCTTATGGCAGATCCACCATTCACTGTTTTTCATAAAGATAACATTGTCCTCAGAGCTCACTCCAGATTCCTTCCTAAAACGTTTTCTGGGTTTTATAACAATCAGTTAATTTTCTTTCTGAAATCTCATGGTCATAAAAGAATATAAACTACATATTTTAGATGCTAAAAGAGCTTTCGATTACTACCTAAATGGGACAGGACAGTTTTGCAAGTCTGCTAAACTTTTTATTTCTTATGTTTACAACTATAAGGATCATGCCAGTCCTGCTTAGTCATTATCTTCTTGTGTGAAATAGCATATTGAACAGGCATATAGGGTAGCATCAGTTTCTCCTCCTATTGGAGTTAGGTCACACTCAACCAGAGCAATAGCTCCTTTATAGCACATCTGAGACATGTTCCAGTTCTTGAAATACAGGAATATATATATAGGAATATAAGGTTGCTACTTGGAGTTGCAATCATACCTTTACAAAACACTATTCATTTGGTTTGGCATTGAAATTAGATGCCCTGTTTGATAGAGCAGTTCTGCAATTCTTATTTAGTTAGGACCCTGAGTGTCACCATCCAGTCCTGGGGTATTGCTTATCTAGCAAACCTATGAGTGGGAATAAGCAGAGGACACTCAAAGAAGAAACAAAGGTTACTTGTAACAAGTCCTGGGAAATAGACTCTGCCCACCTGAATGGTCACACAGCCCAGGGCCTTTGGACAGCACGAAAAGCTAGGATGTGTGTCAACATCTTGGAGTTGAGAGCCACTTGTCTCGCCTGTCTGGCATTCCTCCCCCTCATACAATCCCATCACATTCAACTGCTATCCGATAATATATCTGCAGTAGTCTATATCAACAAGCAAAGTGGTACCAAGTCTCCCTCCCTCTGTGTGGAAGCTGCCTATGTCTGAAACTGGTGCATCAAGCACAGTGTCATCCTACAGGCTGCATATCTCCCGGATGCCCACAACTCCCTCACGGACATGCTCAACAGGTTCTTCTACGAAGACCACGAGTGGGAACTGCACAATCCCACCCTGCACTCCATTTTCCACAGTTGAGGCTCCCCTCACTGGGACCTCTTCATGACCAATGAGAACCATAAACTCCCCCTTTATTGCTCCAGAGGGAACTGTGGAGGCAGTCTCTTGGGGCAATGTCCTTTTCCTCCCCTGGACTGGCAACTTTTGGTATGCCTTGCCACCCATTCCCCTGCTCCCCCAAGTCCTGTGCAAGATTCACAGGGACTGAGCAACAGTCATACTGATAGCCCCTTTTTGGCCACACCAATATTGGTTCACAGATCACCTTTGTCTCCCCCGCTCATCCCCCTCTCTGCCTCCATGCACATCTGGATTTCCTCACCCAGGCACAGGTACATCTCCAGCACCCCACTCCACTCATGGCTTGGTATTTGGATGCAGCTCGCAAGTAAACAGAGCATGCTCTATCCTGGTGCATGAGGTCCTCATGCACAACAGAAGACTGTCTACCAGGGCCTGTTATCAAGCAAAATGGAAACCACCTGGGCTCACCGCCACCATTACCCGCTGGATTCCATATCCATTGCTATTCTCTTTGACCACCTTCTTCAACTCAAACTGTTGGGCTCACCCACAACTCCATACAGGTCCACCTGGCGGCACTCAGTGCCTCCTTCCCTCCGGTGGATGGCTGCTCTGTCTTCACTCACCTGACCACTGTTTCCTCAAAGGTCTGCTCAACACCTTTCCACTAGTGCTCAAGCTGATCCCTTCTTGGGACCTTAATGTAGCTCTCTCTGCTCTGACCAAGCCACCCTTCAAACCCCTCATGATGTGCTCTCTCTCCCACCTCTCAATAACGGTGATCTTCTTGGTTGCCATCTTGTCAGTGCAGCATGTTAACAGATTGGCAGCCATGATGGCTGATTCCCCCCCCCCATCTTCCATAAGTACAAGGTCTCCTTACACCTTAAGGTAGTGTCCTTAAGGTGGTGTCCGCGTTCTACCTCAACCAGTGCATCCACCTCTGGGACTTCTATCCCAAACCCCACACCTCCCACAGAGCCAGAACATTGCACTCTCTTGATGCCAGCCGTGCACTGGCCTTCTACCTCCAACACACTTGTGCCTTCTACACTCCATCCAGGCTCTTCATTGTCAAACGTTGCAAGTAACAAGCCCTCTGCTCGCAATGCATCTCCAAATAGATCTCGTGTTGCATTTACGAATGCTACTCTCTCCAATATACTTCCATCTCTTGAAGTCCCAGCTCACTCTACGTGGATGCACGCCATCACATTGGACTGCATCATGGACATGCTGTGGCAGGACATTTGCTGAGCAGCCACGTGGAGCACCGTCCACATCTTTACCTCTCACTAAAACATCACTCCAGCAGTGGCAGTGGATGCAGCCATCAGCCACGCTGTCTTGCAGTCTATAACTTCTTGCAAATCCTCACACCCACCTCTATGCTTTCTACTCACCCATGTTTGGAATCCATATAGGGACCATAACTTGAAGAAGAAGAGGTTACTTACCTGTAACTGGAGGGTCTTCGAGATGTGTGGTCCCTATTCGGATTCCAGTACCTGCCTCCATCCCCTGTGCAATGGACTATACTGCTTAATGGTAAAAGAGATACTGGAGCGGTGTCAGCCTGCATGGCCTCTTATAGCCTCAGCTGCGGACACAAGGACATGTGCAGATCAACGGACACTTGTACAGAATGGTTCTGACTCTGACACATGGCGGACCTCAAATAAGGACCATTCATCTCAAACAACCTCCAGTTACAGGTAAATAATCTCCGCTTCCTACTTTGGTTTAAATTATGTTATATAAATGTAAGGGGGTGAGTACTAGCTGAGGAAAACAGGACATAGAGCATCCAGGGATAATTGGAGCAAAGAGGCACTCCAGCCAAGCTCTACCCTGCAGCTTGACAATAAGGGAGCTGCAAAAGTGATGCCCCTCAAACTGCCCCAGTGCTTGAGCATTTGACCCATAAACTGTAAAGTGGATCTGAGTATGTCTGAGCTGTAAGTAGAGCCACATAAATCTCCTGATATCATATTGCTGTGGGAAAACTAATAATGTTTACCACCTATAAATTCATAATAAACAGGATTAAACAAGAAGCTCTTTCAATGTGAAATTAAAACTGGTGAAGAAATGGGATAGTAATGTTCAAACAAATACCCTGTAAGCTTTATACGGGGTTTCAATTGAAGTATGCGTTTAGGGGATATCTTAGTAAAACGGTAAGGCCAGCTGGTTTATATTGATTATTTCCTACAGAATTATCACCTATTTAATGTCATCTGTAACGCCACATGGCACAGCATACTATTTCATCACTATGAGATCCGGATCTCTGATTTCAGAAGTGAAAAATCTTAGAAATATATTTTAACACTAACTGATACAGATGGCTGTCTGGGTTTTTAGTTCTCTTGTTATTCCTTTTCTTTATGTGGCTGGGTTTTATGTTGCTAAAATACCACTTTTCTATGTTGGTATTTGAAAAAATATTTTACAACATGTTCAAGTAAATTATTGAGCCACAATGCAGAAGTGTCTCAGTGTTTGAACCACTAGGCTGATGCCATAAAGTATTTATTGTTCAGCTTCTGGATCAGCTCCTTTAGTTGCAGGGATTGTGGCAGTAAAGGAAAGGGGGCGCTCCTAGTCTTCCCTGGACAGCTGTAGCCCCCTGATTGGTATCTAAATAATATTACCAAACACATCTCCCAGGCAACCCTCAAAGTCCCGGGACAGAATGCATATCATAGGTCTAAGCCTGACTTGGTGCACTGATACCATCTACTACCCAAGTGATGCCATCAGATCTCATGTAGGGTGCTCTGGCCACAAATCCGAGGAGGGTTATTTATGTCGATGGTGAGTTGCTATGTCCTTATATTATTTTCTTCCTTACTCTATTTGGAAAGAGGTTGCTGCTCCAGTGCCAGCAATCTTTTTTCACTGGGTAACCTTTCACCTTCATACACACAGCCAATATTGATTCAAATAGTATATTGTTTGCTTGTTTTTAAATTCACTACTGGAAGCAAAAAACATATTTTATTCTTCTGAATTAAAAATACACCCTGCTTTTTGGAGGGCTTAACTTTGTAGACAAAACATATTAATGGGTTCCTGGTGCTGATCTTTTTCTCTGTCTTGTCTTTGGTTATGAATTAAATCTGTCATTCTGAAATGATAGATGCAATAAAATACTCTTACTGCACCCGCTGGGAATTACATGACTGTTTAGTGTTCTGGAGCTGGAGGGGACTCACTAGCAGCTAAAAATCCAGAATCTATCCACTTGCTTTTGTCTCCAGTGGCTCATTTGCTTTCTCTAGAAGTTAAGGAAATCTTGACAGGCTTTCAGGCTTTTGACTGGGACTTGGGCATTAATTCTGGTGTGAATCACTATCATGCTAATTCAGTCAGGGACTTGTTTTAGTCAACATTATTTATGACTTTTTGATGCGGTATTTGTTTACTTTAACTGGCTGTACTTCCTAATAGCCAACTCTAACCTGTATGTTACAGCCTTTGTTATTTATTAGGATCTTGGATATTTTTTATTTTGGCTTTTTTACTGTATTTTAGTATACCATCTGAATGTAAATGATATTCAGAATAAAATGATTTGAACTAAAATAACTTGCTTTCAAATTAATAGCTTTCTGCATAAAAATGCAAAATGCACTCTTTGTCTAGTCCTAAGACCAACAGTTCACAATAAACTACATTATTTTTCTACCTATAAACAGGCTTTAAATATAAAGTACTCTGAAATGAAAGCTAAACAAATTGAATCTAATACTTGTTTTTCACTGGTGAGAAATTTAGAGGGAAATCAACTCTAAGCTGTGCAAAAAAAAAAAAAAAAAAAAATTACTGGCTTCTTCCATAACTCATAGATTTCACAGCAGAAATATCCCTTTAATCATTAATTCTGTTTGTATTAACTCCATATTATATTGTGCCCTCTAGCCAAGATGCTTTTACTTATTCTTCATCATGAAATTTCTCTAATCTCAAGGGTTTTCAACATCTCTGGTTTGATTTTAAAACTCAGATAAACTCTTCAACTAATCAGCAGTTTAATTGCACATGTTATATACTTTCTAGCGCTAAAAATATGTATTTCAACATACTCATCAAAACCATCAGGGGCCCAATCCTTTACATGCATAATTCCCACGTGCCTTTGGGAGTTTTTGATATGCACAGAATGCAGGATTGGTCCCACATGGGAATATGCCATCACGTTTTCTAAGTTCCCTTAATACAATGCAAATTTTATTTCTGAGAGAATTTCACAGGATGAGAACCTCTTTAAGAATATTTTTTATTAAATTTTACATATTAGAAATGTTTTACATATAGTGCAGCCTTTGGTCATGCAAGTATATTTATGAATATGTTCAATAAGCTATAAAGTTACATTGTGAAGAAACATAAAGGCACATAAAACTTGTTTTAAATTTAAATTTAAAGGTCTAAAATGAGAGCTATACAGAGGAAAGGAGACACAGCAAAGAAGGAAAGGGAGGGAGGTGGAAGTGTGTCAGAGGGAGTTTTACCTTTGACCTCAGTAGCACCAGAATTAGGCCAACACTGAGTGACTTTGAAAATCTTACCCCTAGTTTCTAACCAGTCATAACTGGAGTAGTTCTCGCAGATCTGTTAGGGCTGGTCTACGCTGGGGGGCGGATCGATCCAAGATATGCAACTTCAGCTACGCGAATAGCGTAGCTGAAGTTGAAATATCTTGGATCGAATTACCTGGGGTCCACACGGCGCAGGATCAACAGCCGCGGCTCTCCCGTCGACTGCGCTACCACCGCACGCTCTAGTGGAGTTCCGGAGTCGACGGTGAGCGCGTTCGGGGATCGATATTATTAACGAGACGCGATATATCGATCCCAGATAAATTGATTGCTACCCACCGATACGGCAGGTAGTGAAGACGTACCCTTAGATGTAAGCCAAGAAGGGCAGGGTTTCCAAAGAAGGAACCTAAAATGTCCAGCCAGGTGCAAACAGGTAATTAAAACCTGAAAAGTTTGGGTACCTAATTACTATTCTTTGCCTGAACACTCATGCTGTGCATGGGAAATTCAGGTGCCCATTTTTAAAAATCTGATGCACAGTGCCTGATTTTTAAAACCTGTGATGTACAAGGCTATGCAAAAAAAAATTGTGTGCAGCTGTCTGATATGTATGCACAATTACTGTATGTGCATGTCTAAGTTGTCCATTTGTGCATGCTGATGAAGTTTGTCTACTATATTAGATGCAGAATTATGCATGTACATAGTCTGTAATGTTCTTCTCTGTATAACAGCTGAATTGATACTGTGGGTATTGCCTCTCAAATTAACATAGCCACCTGCAAGACCTCAGAGAAACAGGAGTGGTTGGGTTACAAGATCTAGTGAAAGTCTAAATGAAAATATTAGATATTATTAGATATTATTAGCTCATTCTCTCAATCCTCGTCTGGTGTATTACTTGATCTTACTAGGTTTAGGCTTTTGTAATTTTGTAATTTCACTGTTATGTCACAGCCATTGAGCCCAAAAACATGAGAATTTTAAAAAATTATCCTGTTTGTAGTTAGGTGTCTGGGGGAGAGGGAGTGAGATAATAATTCTGTCTTTGTAACTGAAAGCTCTAAAATGTAATAGTAAAGATAAAACTATTTGGGCTGGTAACAAGTCTGCTGCAATTTAGTGATTTTGCACATGCTTTAGACCCCAATTCAGGAAAGCACTTGTCCACGTGTTTAATTCTCATGGACTTTAACGGGACACAAAGCACATACCCTATCTTAGGGTATGAGCTACAAGACTGTCTACCCTGCAAAACAAAACAAAACACCCAAAACCCTGCAGTAGCAAGTCTTAGGTCCAGGTCAACAGAGTTGGGCTTACCGGGGTCACACTATGGGACTAAAAATAGCAGTGTAGACATTCCTGCTCAGGCTTTGAAACCTGGCAAAGCAGAGTGAGTCTCAGAGGCCTGAGCTCCAGCCCAAGAGGCAGTGTCTACACTGCTATTTTTAGATCCATAGCATGAGTCCAAGTCACTTGACTAGGGCTCTCAGACATGCTGCCTAAGGTTTTTTTGGCAGTGTAGACATACCCATAGTGTTCCATGTGTCCACTCTCACTAGTATCTGAGCACCTTCCATGTAAAATCACTAGAGGCTTTGCTCATGGAGTCCGTGGTTCATCTCTATTCTGGCATGTAAACTCTGCTGCTTGTACATTTTTCTTTTCTTTTTTTTAAAACCCTTGTTTAAGCACTCCTTCCTTCGCTTTCCTAAGTGAGGCCCTTAATGTGAGGTAGAAGACTCTAGTAAATAAGTGAACTCTCTCAGATCCACACCAATTGGAGTACATTTTCTTTTTTTATGTTCATTTTAAGGGACCTTTGTTTCCCTAATTTTATTTTTGCTGCTTAGGTCCTGTCAACAAGCAATAAGAGATTGTATATGTTGTAGATTTACACATTTAAGAAGTATTGTTTTCACCTTTTTGTTTTCAATTCACAAACAGTTGTCAGTTCTTTAGCTAGGGTAATAAAATTAGGCACCAAGCTAAAAAATTGCAGAAAGATCCAACATACTTGAATAAATTGTGAAATAAAACCCTTCACTTTTATATCAACTTTGAGCTTTGGTTTCTACAATGTGCAATTGCTGTGAAATATGAGAATAAATGTATCATACTAATGGGATAGACTTCCCCCTGCTGCAAAGAACTCTGTGAAGGGGTCTAGCTAGAGCGGAAAAAATTGAGGGGTTCCCTGCAAATTTTCCCCTAAAGGGGAAGTGGTTTCAGATGCTGTTGAATTTGCAGAGGGCAAAGCCGCCTGATCCTGGGGATGACTCCATGCCTCTTCTGACTTTCCATCCCCTTGGCAGCACAACTCCATCAGGAAACGTGCTGCTGTTGGCTGGGTCCCTCTATAGCTATTTATAAGCAGTCAAGGATTCAAGCAGTACTAACTCCCATTTGGATGTCTGAGGTAGCAGGGGATGTGGTGCCACTAATTTGCCCCTGCCTTGTCCCCAAATTCCCTACGCAGTTGGCACTTCCTCTCTCTTTCTCCAGGTAGTAGGCAGAGATCTTGTAAGACAATCGATCCTAATAGTAACACTTTGCATCTAAGGATATTAAAGTGCTTTACAAACAGTGAAATAAAGATTAGACATTGCAGATGTTTTCTGTGTATTTTGTTTGATTAAATCTCCACATTTTGGATAATTAAACAACTGTATGGGATTGTTTATAGATGAAACTACTAGCATTTCAATTAAACCATATAAAAACATAAGCATTATTTACCGTATAGGAGAGTCTCTGCTACAAAACAAGTGAACAGGAAATAGTAACCCTAGGATTTATGTGCTCTGTGAGTCTGGCAATTAGAATGCCAAGCTCTCCAATTATTTATCCCTTTAATTTGATAAGTACTGCCGGCTTTAGAGTCATGACTAGTGCTATACTACATTTCTACTGGATTAGCAATGGCCTTTTATCAAATGACATCAACAATATTATTAAAATCTATACTAAAAATATAACGCTACCGGAGTGAGACTATGCTGTTGTTATCAATTCAAGTTAACGTATATATCAGTATCAAAGAGCATAAATGATTTTTTGTTGGAACATATTTTGTGGTTGAGGAGAGTCTAATTCAGATGTAGAGCTCTTCTTGTTTTGTTTCTTTGGGATCATCCTTTCCTGTGCAAGACGTAGAGGCACCTTTGTCCTTAACACAGAGGTTCCTGTTTACTTTGATTTTTTGTGGGTGATGATGGTTTCACATCACAGTAGCTAAAATCATATCCAGAAATAAAGTCCTTCTGAGAGATTTCATCTAAATATGATTCATAAACTCTGACAGTGCTCCACATGTTATTTTTCTCCAGAGATTTATGCAAGAATTCTTTCATTCTCCGGTTCTCTTTGGAGGTAGATTCCCAAACTATTTCAAGTTCACCTTCCACTTCTCTGAAAGAACAACAATAAAAAAAGAGGATGCTGATTTCAAAAATTCAAATAGTTAGTTTAAAAGTTCATTTGTACAGTATATGCCTTAATATTTAAACAAATAGTGTAATTGCATGATACACATCTTCAAGTACCTGAAGTGTTTTGATTAAATTGGTCTCCATCGTGTTTAAAAAACACATTAAGTATTTAAAAAGGTTAGGAAGAGAGGATGTGATCAGAAGCAAGACGTGAGTTCTGGGCTCATGCAATAATGTTGTAAGAAACACACTATTTTGCATCAGTCCTTCCCAGCACATGGTTATGGATCCCCCTCAAAGCACTAGCCTGTGATCGAAACAGTTCTTCCTTATTCCTCCACCATTTCTGGGGAACATCATGGGTCAGTTTCTCCTGTTACACCAGTACAACTCCCCATTTAAGTCGCTGAGAGTTGTACTTGCATAAATGAAGGGAGAATTCAAGCCCATGTCTGCACTTGTACTTGATTTTGCTCCCTCTCTGGACATCTATGAACATGGCACTTGTACTGTAGGGGAGAGAAAAGAAACTCTATGGATGTTTAAAGAATATGCCAGCAAAAGTCACTCATGCAGTGAGCAGATATTACCCCCCTTCCTTAGGCATCCAATAGCATTACCTGCAGAGTGCACTTAGCCCTGAGAATAGATCCCAGCTGCTCTTGAGCAATGATACATAGGCTTTCATCAAGCCACTTCTGACCGTTTCATTGCAAATACTGCTTTTTTTAAATTGACTAGTTTTGGGGACAACATAATCTAATGTTGACACTTTGATAAAATAACCCTTTGAACAAGCCATGATGATTATCTGCCACTTGCTCTAGGATGCTAAGCATGAGAATCCTGGTAGATGGTATCTTTAGTATCTCCATTATCAAGGAAAGGAGCTGACTTCTTCCTGCACTTCACAGAGCTACCTCATTCACACAAAACTACTCTCCAAGTGCTGCCTGATTGAATTTGACTCACTTCCCTTCTTGTCACATCTGCTGAGAACACACACAAAGTCTTGTCGGAAGGCCACTGAATGAAAATGGTTGTGATTTGATATTCGTTTGTACCCTAAGGCTTCCTCTGGTCTTGTACAATGGTTGGCTTTTATAACTGCACTGTGGTTTTTATTTAGCATTGTATCGCTTTTGGATAGGTTCACAACCTACTATCTTAATAAAATGCAGGTGGCTCTCTTCTATTCCCTGTATACCCATGTGGTCTCAGATTAATGCATTCTAGATCAGCCTGTAAATAAAGGAATAAGTTGGCATAAACACTGATGAGTGAAAGTTAGAATCCTTGTATTTGAGTGTAGGATTTTTTAAATTTTGTGATAGATTTGTGTGATTTCCAGCTATTAAAGCATATGACCAGCTGTAATACGGCAATAAAGGTGTTTCAGCATCATAACATTTAATTGTACTACTCAATTGTGCATCTATCTACATGCTGCCCACATGCTGATATGCAATGCCATTCTCAGATGTTCTGAATTTTTCTTTTTGGATCCAATGGTCATTTTAAATCTACACCACCTCTCTCTCATTCATACACCTGCAGACTGTATACACAGTTCACACACACAAGCCTTAAAATCTGGGCTCATTTAAATACAATGCTTGCCTAATTTTGTGTCATATTTAGAGGGTAAATATTTTGCTTTGTTTAGACTACAAATTATCCCCTCAGTTCATACTTCAGTATCCATTACTAGACTCTACCTTATTCTTGGCTGGACAAAGATTGCACAACCTCAGAAGATAAAGAACCACTAGAGAAAAAGAAAAGGAGAAAAGTATGGTGCCAATGTTGGAGGAGAAAATGGAGCAAGAAAAGAGGTTACTGCAGCACCAGTAATAAAGTAAATTATGGTATGTTTCCTTCACTCTTGTAGTTCCTTCCACTCTATCCAAAATGCTGCTGTCAAAATCACCTTTCTCTCATTGCACTGCACTCCTGAAATCCCTTCACTAGCTTTCTCTTGCCTTCCAAACCAAGGCCCTATGCTATCCGTCCCTGCCTACGGCTCTGCCCTTTTTAATCTCTTTCTTGCTCCCCTTGCTCTGCCACGCCTCTCTTCTCACTGCCTCATTTCTATGTTTCTTACACTCTTGTCTCTGTTTTCTTCCACTCCATCCTTTGCATTTGGAACTTCAGAAATGGGTGAAATCATCTTAGTGAAAATGACTCTTGTACTGTGTAGATCTGTTGTAGGCCCTGCTCATTATTCAGCCAGGTAGGTATAAAAGAGAAGCTTGCTGACATTTGTTGGAACTTCACACTGCATGCCAAAGATATTCAGGAAGGGCACTAAGACTACAGGGAAAGAGGATCCTGGATACTTACTATATTCCCAACAGCATTGAACCAGGGCGAGAAAATGCAAAATTTAAGAGCTGGAAGGGATTCAAAGAGTGCTAGCTGCTTAGAAAGGCAGAATGTTACATTATTTACATGAGACAGTTTAAGAACTAGACAATGTTAAAAACCTTTGTTTTAATAAGTTAATGCTGCTTTCCATCCCAGATTAGACAATGACACCCACTTCAAAAGCAGGAACCTAAACACTAACCAGCAGTGTTGAAGAGAACCGTGAAACTGAAACAAGGCTATATGAGACTTTTTTTTAAGAACTGCTTCTGGAAGTACAGTTTGACCTGAACCCATTGGTGGATAAATATACAGAATAGAAGGTGAAGAGAGTGGGGCTGTCTCTGAGGTACAACAGAAGTTTCAACAGGACAATTATTGTGTTCTTTCTGTTGCTTTTATGAGATTGAGTTCACCTCAGAATGGAAATAAAATTAGTGTTTAATGGATTGTTGAATCAAGACCTTGTTGTTAGACGCTACCGGTGTGGTGCTCTGCTCTGTTCAATGTTGATATCAATCGGCTGCGTGCGTGTGTTCCCTCTGTGCGCTGCCCCAGCTCTGCGCAGATAGCTGACACAGCAGACCCCAAGAGAACCCCCAATGACCACAGACTCTAGTAAGGTACGAAGGCACGTCGGCCAGGTTTATTGTCAAAGAGAAACACAATCTCCAGTTTTCCGCGGCAAATGAAGTCCAAGGTGCTGCTAAGGTGCGGCTAGCCAGTACTTATGTGCTCCCTGACAATGGATTCAGCTCAGTCAGTGGCGGGACTTTCCACTGCCCCTGAGGCTGGACAAAGCTATCCACTCAGGGATGCGTTCTTATACTCAGATACAAACAAGTTACACATTACTCCTGACGTATTGAGGTGCAACCCCACTACGTAGTAAGGTGCCGCCTCTCACCTTGTACATGTTGGTTCGAACCAACAACTCTATCGATCATATTCCCCTTTGGGCCCTGTCATTGGGATGAGTCAGCTTGTTTCTTGTTATGTGTGGAATGTACAAGTATGCAAATGGTCTGCTATCTAGTGTTCAGTACCTTTTAGGTATGTATCTTCTGGCAGCATCAGCCCTTTCCTTGCCAGCTTCTGTGAGCAGGGCCTGCCTCTGGCTCACAGTTTAACTTTGCTTTATGTTAGCAAAGTCTTGACCATTACTTTAGTTCAGGCCTTAGGCCTCATACTGGGCCTCTGATACCAAGATTTATATCTCAGGGCCTCCTCTTACTACAGACCTTTCTTAGCCTTTCCAGGTAAATGCAGGTATTTGCATATGCTGAATGCTAGTTGCAGTCCTCTCTCCTGCTGAAATGCAAGCTGCACTACAGCGAATACCTAATGTGAGTAGCATGCAGTTGGGTCTTTTTGGATGAGAACTTAATAAACGACTACATGTGACTATTTTTCATATGGTTAGGCAGAAACCTGTGTCTCCCTTTGTGTGCTCTGTGAATTAGGTAAATGTGCATGGCCTGGGGCCTCTACTTTATGAAATCTCTTGGTACTTTTTGGAATGTCCTTGGCCAAATTTCTCTTCGCTGTTGTGCAGAAGGCTGTGTGCTGGCTTTCTCTAGCAGTGGCTGCATTTCAGTATTTGTATAGAAGAAGGTAAGTATTGTTAAATTCCTTTAGTATTACAGGCCTTATAGTGTAGAAATGTGAAACATTAATAAATAACTGACCTGACACTACTCAGGGTGGGGAGAATAGCACATTTTAAATATTTTTGACTTTCTTCCTCAGACTCTCTGTAGCCACTTGGCCCAAAAGGGGCTTAGAATTAAAGCTGTGTGTTAAAAAGGGGTTTTATGAATTCATTCTGGTATAGAGGGGTGACAAGTCTTTAAAAAAATACTCCTCCTCTGACACTTCCAGACTCTCTGGAGCACACCTGGAAGCCTTCACTCCTACTAAAGGGGATTTCTGGAGAGTAGCTACTGTACCTATACCACAGAGAGCAATGTAAAACAAGCCTTGAAATGCACCTTTTCCTATCTCAATTCTTTTGTGAGATTTAGTGTTACTTGTGAACCACGTCAAAAATGAAGGTTGTATGGAGAGATTTGAAGGCTGGAAATCATTCCTGTGTCTAAGGGATAGGGAAAGTGTTCCAGATAAAATGCTTTAACAAATCTCATTAAGCATGTATCTGCTTCTTAAATATTTAATCCTTGATCCCTGCAGGAAGTTGTGGGGAGAGAGAGTGTGTGTGTGTGTGTGAGAGAGAGAAAGAGACAATAAATTGTGCCTCTATTGTCTTTTGTAGCAAACTAGTCAACTGAGGGGATGCCCCATATCTACAAAATAAATTGCAGCACACTGTTTTTGAGAGACCATTTGTGAGTGAACGAAAACCCAGCCAGTTTTGGGAACCAGGTAAGTGAGTTGCCACCAGGGCGATGTTCTGTTCGATGCATAATTTCCAGAGGCTTATCACCTCCTACATTTGTATGGAGAGGGTCATTCTCCCCACCCCCACCACCCCGGTCTATTTAGATAATACATGGCAGTTGTATTGTCAGTCAAGATCTGGACTGCTGAATCTTTGACAAGAGAGAGAAAGGCCTGGCAAGCTCTGTAAATTTCCTGTAGCTTCAGGACATTAATGTGAAGCCTCACTTCCTGGCTGTCTGTATCCCCTGCACCCATGAACTATTCAGGTGAGCACCTCAGCCTATTGTTGAATTGTTGGTTACAACTGTGTTCTTTGCAAGGGGACTGGAAAAGGTATGTGTGTGTGGTGGGGAAATCCCTGTGCAGTCCTGGTCCATCCACCATTCCACAGAATGTAAGACTACAGGAGCAACTCGGACCAGCTTGTCCAGATCATGCCTACTTGGCTGGTAAACTGACTTTACCCATGCTTATAGAGGACAAACGTGGAGTCCCCCATGCATGGTCACATATTTCCCTGCAGCCATGTGACCTAGCAACCTGAGGCATACTTGGGCCGTGGTGGATGGGTGAGACCTATAGCCAATGATTTTAGTGTATTCATTTATAGTGTGATGTTATAATTAATCAATACGTTATATTACATATATTCATTGTATGTTAATAAGAGTTAATTTGTAGGGTTATAAGAGTATAAGATCAGTATTTAGAGGAATCAGGTATTAGACATGAGTAAGACCAGCTGAAACACAAAAACCTGTAGGTTGAGGCCTGCAAGACTTTAGCTTAGCTATTTTAGGCCTTGGAGGCAAGAAATTATTACATAAATGACTGAGAAATAACCCAATGCCCTAAGATTATGGGAAAAGGGGTACCAAGTGATGATATTGTGCAAAATTACCCAGAAGATTAATATTAGATCATAAAAATACTGTAAAGGCGCATCTGTCTCACCCATGTGTCTTAACCAAGGGATACAAGTTGTGTGTCAATGCTAGTGAGAACAAAGGGAACTTACATAGCCTAGAAAATTGGGGGTGCTTAAGTTTCTAGGGGACACTGACCAATAAGAGTAAAGAAGGTTAACACTTGTATGGACATGAGCAGAATGTAGGTATAGACAGAATCACATTATAAAAAGGGGATGCCCAGAACGGGAAAATTGAGCTCCCTCTGGGAGACTCCAGCAGGAACCATCCCTCTACTGATAACTAAGCCATGAGAGACCCATCGGACCCTAACACTATCGTTAAGGATGTGAGTATATTTGTAACTTGTGCATAGGTCTCTATGGAATTTGTATATGCTTGAGTAATCATAACTTTAATAAAACTTGTAAAATAGACTAGACCAGTGGTTCTCAAACTTTTTTTTTTTCCACGGACCACTTGAAAATTGCTGAGGGTCTCGGCGGAGCACTTAATGATCTTTCCAGATGTTGTTTGTACCATTAGCTAACTATTGTAAAGCGCTTGGATAAAAGCACTATATAAAAAAACCTTGTAATAATAAATAACTTTTTTTGTTCTACAAATAAAAGCGCACAACTCATATTTTAATATCAGTAGTTTTACCTTTCTAATGCAATGGATGTGCCCTCTCTACCCCACCGCAGCAACCCCCGAACTGCCGCTGGGAAGGAGGGCTGTCTCTTCCCAGCAGCTGCAGCCCTGGAGCTGGGGAAGTCGCCTTTTTCTCCAGCCACTGCAGCCCAGCGTGTCCCAAATTCCCCCCACCCCCACTTCTCACTCCACTGCCCCGAGTGAAGAGCTAAAAGGCAGATTTTTCCGCAGATTGGAGCATGAACTAGAGGACTTTTTTCTCCGAGGTCTATATCTCCTTTTTCGGGTTGTCAACTTGTCTAGGCTGGTAGAAAGGGTGTCTATAGTATTGCTGAGAGTATTGGATATGCAGAGTTTTATGTCTTTTCTTGGACACCAGGGCATAAATTCCCAAGGATTGGAGGGTCACTCAGGAGTCATTAAGTGAATGCAGCGTTTCATCAGTTTTATCCAGAACGAAGCGCCCATCAAATGGAAGGGCTTCTGTAGTTTGCTGAATGTCAGGGGTTATACCAGAATTATGTAGCCAAGATACTCTCCTCATTACAATTGCAGAGGCCAAAATCCTAAAGGAACCAAAAATGATATCCAAGGCAGACCGAAGAGATGGCTTCGCAACCAGACTGCCCTCCGCCAAAAGCCTTTGAACTGTTCCCTGGAGTCCATGGGGAATTTCTGTAAACTTTAGTTTAAAAAAAAAATAAATTTAGCTAACAGTGCCTGCGGATTAGTTGCATCCATTTTTTTCAGTTCTCGTTTTTTGGGGGCTGACTTGAACCTCCCTTGCCTTGACCTCTCATTGGCAGCCACGACTACCAGGGAATTTTGGGCCAGATGAGCGTAAAATCTCTCAAACCCCATGGCAGGCACGTGGGAAATGTTTGTCAGTGTGTTTGGCTATGGGAGCCAACAAAGCAGTTGTATTCCATAAGGCCTTTGCTGGCTCTGAAAGTGCCTCGTTAATTGGGAGGCTACCCTTCTCAAGTTTGCACCTTGAAGAATATCCAACAGCTTGTGGGTATTCTCCTGTAAAAACCTGGCTTGTATAACAATTGCAGAGGCCATTCTTCAAAGCAAATTCTGATAGGATTTAAAAACATCTGAGGTTGTGAGGATGAGCCTGCAACTACTGAGTCCTCTGGGGAGGGCGAGGATAAATTGACTGGAATGAAAGTAGTCTTCTAAGACAGAGCTCATTCCTCCAACAATAGCTCATCTTGTTGGGCTGGTTGTTCAATAGGAAGAGCTTCTAGATGCTCTTCTAGTACATGAGGTTCTGATGTGGATGGTTCTGGGGATCTTCTGGAACCGGGTGGAGCTCTAGATCTGGAAGATCTAGGAATCCACTAAGGGGGGTTTCACATCAGCCAGTATAGCACTGGAGGCCAAAATGTCTCAGGCTGCACTGGCTTCTCCTTGTTGTGTGATTGGTACAAATCCTGGTACTAAGGTTGTCCCTCTTAAAGTAGCCTGGATGATTCACTGGACTTTCTGTGCCTTGGCGGGGATTAAGAAGAGCTAGAGAAGTCTGACCCAGGTTGAGAGGGGCCCTCCGAATAATCATTTGGCATAAGAGGAGCCCAACGAGGCGAGGCTACTGGATGACCCAATCTGTCCAACTCCCAGCTGGTCAGAGGTAAGGTTGGTACTGGTGGTCGTACTGCAGTCGGTAAGGTGAATGTTTCTCAAGAAGCAGGCTCTGTTGGAGGCAGTGCATAGCCTGGCATCAACACACAGGCTGACAAAGGCCCTAGTACCGGTGCTAATGTTTAAGACTGTCTCAGGACCAATGAAAAGTGCATTTAGGTGCTGGAAGATGCAGATGAGTCTTAAATTGTGTCCCTTGCACAGATGCTGGCAACATTCTGTGTCTGGTGCTGAAAAGGTTGAGGGCCTGAGAAGCGACGAAGGTAATAGCAGCCCTGCAGACTCCTGCATCAACGGCAAAACAGGGGCAGACAAAATGGTCCTTCGCTGCCTCATATGCCTGTGGGATCGTAGGTACTAAAACAGGCATCACTGAAACTTTTGTGTTGGTACCAGGCTCAATGACCACCATGGTGGTTTCTTGCCTTGGTACTGGGAGACATAAGCTAATGGCCCAGTTCTACCTGGGTACCTGGTGAATCTCATTGTTGCTCCAATCTCTTTGAGGTGGAAGATGAACTTCTCTTGGAGCATCTATCAGTCTTATGGGTTCTTTTGCAAGGGACCCAGGGTGACCAGATCGCAAGAACAAAATATTGGGATACATATGCGGACGTCTGGTCACCTTAGAGGGACCCTACAAGAGAAAGATTGACCTCTCCTCCATGAAGAGGAGTGCAAGTCCAAGGGTCTGTTTGAACTCTCTACAATAGTAATAGTTGACTGTGCATGGACAGAATGATCTGGTGTCAGTGCTGAGGCAGGCCTCTGGCCTGTTCCAAGAGGTGCAGCTTGAGGTGTAGATCCCTGGAAACTTGAGTATGTTTCTTTAAGGAGTGGCAAATGCAACTCCTCTCCTTGATGTGTCCTTCCCCAAGATACAGCAATCAATGTATGTAGGGATCGCTATTAGGAATAGATACCTCACACAAAGGTCAGTGCTTGAAGTCCAGAGAGTGCTGCATACCCCTGGAGCGTAGCAACTACATTAACAAATAAACTAGAAATAAAAACTGAAAACAATAAAGGAAACCTGTCTAAAGGATACTAACTGCTAACTATTTACAGAATTAAATAAGCTAAGAGCTAGCTAAAAGGTGTGAGGAGAACCACCCACGGAGTTCCAACTCAGCTGTGAGTGATCATTGTCGATCCCTCAAGGTTGAGGATGATCTCTTTCACCTGTTTTATTTTTTATTGGTCCTTTGGTGACTGAGGAGTCCGATCCTTGAACCACAGGCTCATTGGCAGACTTGCAGGTGATGTTGGAAGCAGGGCCGGCTTTAGGAAGTGCGGGGCCCAATTCGAACACTTTTGACGGGGCCCCAGCAGGGATGACTTAAAAAAAAGCCACTTAAAAAGAACCCTTTCATTTCTTCCATGTATTGTTTACTTTCCATGACTATATAAATAATAACAAAATTATATATTACATAGATTGCATCATATATTAATTAGCTGATTTTCACTTTCCTATTAGGAAAATAATTCATGTTTTGATAGTTGTACAACTGATTTTCTTCAATAATGTTTATTTTATTAAAATTTATAAAATATTTTCTTATTAATATAAAATTGTGCCCCCCCCCCCCNATATATTAATTAGCTGATTTTCACTTTCCTATTAGGAAAATAATTCATGTTTTGATAGTTGTACAACTGATTTTCTTCAATAATGTTTATTTTATTAAAATTTATAAAATATTTTCTTATTAATATAAAATTGTGCCCCCCCCCTCCCCCCCCCGGAAACAAACCCTGCTTCCCCAGTGCCGCCCCGCCCTGCCAAAACAGCTGTGGGCCGAAAAGGAAGGTTTTTTTTTGGGGGGGGGGGGAAAGTGGCACACATGGGGTGACCAGATCACAGCAGTAAAATAGGACCTGACCTCTCCCCGCTCAGCCCCACCATCACACCCCTCTTCACTCCCTAGCTCCCCGCCCCTAAGAGGGCCCTGCGCAGATCGGGCAGTGTCCCTGCCTGAAGCAAAGCTCTGTGGCTCTCCCGGAAGCAGCAGCTGTTGCTGCTAGGCAATGAGAGATGCTGGCCGGCAGGGGGCTGAGGCATTTTTCCTGGATCTGCCTGTGAAAATCATGTCGGTGGTGCCTTGTGTTGGTCTGAAGCCACACTGGGACTCTGTAAAAAGGAACACAGAGTCCTGTGGCACCTTATAGACTAACAGATGTATTGGAGTATAAGCTTTCGTGGGTGAATACCCACTTTGTCACTGGGACTCTGGAAATATTTCCTCTGCAAGAGGGAGCAGGCGATTCAGTCAGATGCTAGCAATAATTTTCCCAGTGATGGAGAGGAGGGCAATGCCTCGATAGTTGGCCCTGTCTCCCTTTTTGAAAATGGTGATGATGTTAGTATTATGTAAGTCAACGTGGATTTCTTTGGTGTTCCAGATTTTGAGGAGCAGCAAATGAAGCTTGTTAATCATTGTTTCTTCCCCCACTTTCAATACTTCAGGTAGTATGCCATCACGACCTGGTGCTTTATTGTTCTTCATTTGTTTAATTGCTTTGCAGACCTCCTCAGGTGTTGGTGGATTGGCAGGAGTTTCCCAGATTTGGTGCTATGGGATGGAGTCGATGGTGTCGTCAGTCACAGTTGATTCTCGATTTAGAAGCTTTTGGTAGTGTTTCTTCCAGAACTCTTTGATGGATTTGTTACCTTTAAGAAGGGTACAACCATCTTCAGATCTCAGCGATGTGAGGCCACATGAGCTTGGTCCATAAAAGGGAACTGAACGGAGTCTGGGTGGGGCCACAAGGAAGTGCAAGGCGCATGGACTGCCCTGACAGGTACTGCTGCCGAAAGCTCCAGTGTGCTGGGCACATACAAATTTGCATCCACTCAAATACATTTTAACATCCTGGGACATGCGGGCAAGTTGGACTTCAACAGGTTTCAGCTGGTCACGGTGAACTCTAGGCTTCCTTCTAGGATTCATCTCTGCCAGCTAGCATATGTTAAAATCCAGTGTGCACTGTCTGCATGTAGTAACTATTATGTTTTGAAAACTATGCCTTTTATTCTGGCATGGACAGGCTCTTGTTCTCTGTAATTGACTCTACCCTGGGATGGTCTACACTCAAGGTGCTTTCTCTCCACTGGTACTTCAGCATGTTGTCTGCACAGCATTCCTAGCTCCTGCTATCCCAGGAATCAAGAGCTCAATCTGGGTTTCTCAGGTGGTTGTGCAGAGAATTAAGTATTGGGTCACCATCTAGCCTTATAACAGATTTCTTTCTTTCTAAGTGGCTGGAATATAAATAGAGAAGCGAAGAAACCTTCAGATCATAATGTGGTAGATACTTTTTTAAATTATTATTGTTTCAGCATTCAGCCTTTAATTTCCAACAGCAAGAGCCCTCTTGAGTTGTGGTCATGCTTCGCTGAACTTCAAGGCATCAAGGTTTTAATGCTGTGATGAGACAAAACTAAGGAGGGCTCAACTCTGAACTGCAGTTTAATGCCTTCAAGGTACCTGACAAAATGAGGGGCTGAGAGGGCAAAAAAAAAAAAAAAAAATAGAGATCAGAATGTAAATTCTTTGACTTGTCACTTTTCCTTCAGGCATTGCTCAGTTCAGTGTTAGCTGTATCGATATATTTAAAATAATAAAAAAAGCAAGCATATTTGAAGTCGCTAACCTTAAAAGTCAATTTGGGTTTGCACCTCTTGGAAATGGCTTCAGCAGCAAAGGAGCCTTTGAAGGATCCTAAATAAAACTTAAATAAACCGGAAATAATGCAGCTGAAGCTGCCTGCTGACTTTATTTTGGTCAAAGCATGTTGCTGCAAGGAAGTTCATCATAGATGCCCTTGGCTTTTGTTTGCACTGTGCCAGAGTCTGAGTGTGGTAGCCTACAGCATATGGTGCAAGACACATCTTTGTAATGTAGCTATTAGTTCTGGTAGTCAGCTACTGAAAGGAGGTTATTATCACGAGGTTGTGGCTGGCAACAGTGGGCTAGGTCTTTCTGTCCATTGATATTATACTTGTTTTGTTTTAAATTCTTAGAAATGAACTCACATTCAAAAATATAGGGAGTCATACAAAGTTCTCCATAAATAAAACAAACTCCCAGTCCAATCCAAGATGGCAGCCCAGCACTGCTCAGAACAGGAAGAGGGTAACTTGAATTTTCTGAGCCCACTGGAACCTGAAAGTCTTTTTTTGGCAGGGTGGCGGGGTCTGGCTTGCTATTGCCCTTTTCAGTCACCGGAATCTGGATTTAATCACAGCAAGACCACCACAGTCCTCATCAATCTCCAAGGAGAACACAGAACTTGGAGGCTACAACAGGGGATCTCTTAATCCTGGGGTTCCATTAAAGGTTCACGTTTTCTCCTCTTTTTACACCACTCCTTGCCCATCTTTTCCATGTAATGCTCCTACTTCACAAGGACCTGTTGCATCCCTCCAGAACGAATTTCTTCAGGTCCTGCACTGGCATTAGCATCCTGTTTTGACATTGTCTGTAAAGGCCCTTAGTTCAGTAGATTTCCTCTCATAGACCCGTGATAAACGTCATTCTGTCTAGTGTGCCATCTCTTCATTTTGGTCAAGAGTTAATAATTCTACATGTAAAATTGGCATTTTAAAAGTGGACATTCCTCCAGCAGCGAATAAATATCCCAGTTCTAAACATGACTGTACAAGATGATAACCTTCTGGTTTTTTTGTCATTAACAAATGATTGCCTAACTTATTAAAGATGAAAATGCAATTAAAATCACAACTAACCTAAAGAGTGATGAGATTGAATACCCTACTTGCTGCTACCAAAAAGTGTTAATACAGTACTAAGATGTTTTAGGAAAATGAATCCAATGGAAGGAGAGCAGAGGCAGATTCAGTGATTTTTCCCAAATCAGTTTATCTTAGATCCTAATTCAGCTATCTCAGTCCATTCTGTAGTAGATAGGCATCCACAGCACAAAGACCAAACCCACAACCAGAACACTTCATGATAATTTCATCTGAAAACCTAAGGCAAAAGACTATATGGACCCTTTCCCCTGATTATATAGCATTGCAAAGTTTTGTATTGCTGCACCTTTTCCAAGGATAAACACAGGAAATTTAGTCAAGATTTTCAGGCTCGTACTTTACAAGTGCAAAACACCCATGCCATTTCTTCGGAAAGTGTAACAGCTGTGACAAATTACTATGTACTGTACCACTGCAGAGGATTTATGATATAATATGGTGTGATCTAGAAAAATCACAGAGGAAGGAAAAGCAGTGTTCAGAAACATAAATAAGATGTGATAGCATTTACGAACCTGATTTCTTACCTTGCAGCTATATTCACAACTTAGATTACATATTTCAGATATAACATTTAATTTAAAGAAAGATGTGTGAAACGATATTCTTCATAAGTCTGCTCTATAAACAATAATAGCATCAATTGAATATCACCTATGTTAAGTGGGAAAATCACACCAAATTCTTCTGAGCTTGGTGGGGCAAAAGGTTACTGTGAATTTCCAATATTTTTGCAAGAAGGCTGTAAAAGTTAAGAAATATTGGGAATAGGAATTCTCTCAAAGAAAGGGAATCCTAAATGTCAGTTTGAAAGAACATGGAATTTGTACATTCTTCCTTTAGAAGCTATCAAAATGTCTTTAGTAAACAACTGTGACTTGAAAAACCAGGCAACTCATGTACATATATTTGACATATGTTATATTTAATAGTATTATGGGGTATAATCAGTACTGTTGGACATGATCGTTGGTATAATATTTCAATATATTGATACGCCAATATATGTATATCTATATATTCATAGTAACTATATTACCATTATCTCCTTATTTCCACTTATATTTATATCTATATTTATGTCTATTTAACATAAGAACTGAATAACTTCAGAATGACCATACTGAGTCAGACCAATGGTCCATCTAGTCCAGTAGCCTGTCTTCTGAAAGTGGCCAGTGCCAGATGCTTCAGAGGGAATTAAATGTATCGAGTAATTCATCCCGTCATTCAGTCATAGCTTCTGGCAGTCAGTGATTTAGGTTTATTTATTTAATATATACATTATGGTAATATATTCATAACTACTTACTTGTATGTTATTTGTGACTACCTGTATCACTTTATATGGGCAGTTGTATATTTTTATGCTTCTACCCACAGTTAAGGTTTATACATTCATAATATGTGTATGGTAATAATATATTCATATTTATTTATTCGCACACCTCATTTGTCACTTCGTTTACCTTTTTTCATTAGTCTATTGGTATATTTATAAACCATGTGCATGTCAACATTTATATACTATATACTATTACTTATACATTGATATCTATGAAGCAATCAGTTCTTCACGTGCTTGCACATGTCCATTCCAGGTCTGTGTGCACCCCAAGGACAATTGCTGGAAATTTTTCCCTCAGTTGTATCCATCAGATTGGCTCTGGCACCCTGTGGTGCCATGAGCTCATAGAGCCAATATAAAGGGCCTGGCCTGCGCCCCCTCAGTTCCTCCTTATTGCCCAGGGCAGTTGCTGGAACTGCAATTTTTGCTTCAGCAAATTTTCCAAGTGATTTTTGCTGTTTTTTATAGTGTACGTAGTTGAATTAGTTGTAAATAGTTAGTTTTTAGTCAGGAAGTGTTTGGAGTTTATTCTCCATCAGTTATTGGAGTTTATTTGTTACCTGAAGCTGAGGCATGCCTCGGTCACCGGGCTTCAAGCCCTGTCCCTCCTGTGGCGAGGCGATTCCCCTGAGCGACCCGCATTCCAGTTGTCTGAATTGTCTGGGAGAGATTCATATAGGGGACAGCTGCCAGATCTGCAAGGACTTCAAACCTCACACAAAAATGGACTGGGAGGCAAAACTGACATACTAACGTGAGTTGTCAGCAGGGATTGAGCCCAGGACATTCAGATCCACAGCATAATCCTCTATTATTTGAGCTAAAGGGATAACCCATGGCACAAACAAACTGTTGTGTATGTGGACCAGATCCTAGAGCGCGGTGTGTGATATACTCTTAGTTAGTGGCTTACATAGCTACTGGTTAGACAGCAGTGGAATGTCAGGTATCTGGATACTGGCTCTGGTTCAATGGGTAGAGCAGGGGTTGCAGGAAGTATAGCTAAGCCGTTGGATTTGGCACATTTATTCTTAAAGGGTGGTTAAGGGAAGAAGATGTGAGCCTGTTATGTTAGAGGTATGGGTTCTGTTCCCAGATAGAGGTATAAGACCTTATTCAGTTTATGAATGGCAGAAATATTAATATTGATCTTTGGAAGCAGTGAGCCTAGTAATCATAGTTCTTCCCAGTCCAGTGATCCTTTCTCTAGGCTAGAAGGAATTTTCTGAACAAGGATCTCTCTGTCGTAAGACTGCCAAATGTGTGACGGTCATTCAAGAGGCATAACGCTTGGCTATCTATGCTGTACGGCTATTTTGGATGATCTTGGTTCTTTTAATTACATTGATTGAGGTGTTAAAATGTGTGTGTAGGAGAAAAAACTATTTTTGCACAGGTTAAAGCACCATGGTTTAAATAGGCTCTCCTTGACCCTTTTTTAGTATCACATCTTGAATTGGAAGGTTGGCCATTTAGAAACTGTTTACTTAAGAGACCCTGTTGCTCCATGAAAGCTTTGTATATTGCTTTAATAATATATTTTAATAATCCTATGTGACTCCATTTAAGTGGTTTTTTTTTAACATACAAAGATTTAAAATGTCAGTCATTTTCATGAAGACTGTTTCTGACACTTGTAAATGCAGGCTGAATATGGTCCCCTGCAGGAGTCTGTAAGCTGTGAATTCTGCTCAACAGGAATGTCTATTTTTAAAAATAGCACTCAAAGCTAGCTCATCTGCTAGCAATCAACTCTTCAAAGCCAGGTGAGTTTATGGCAGATCCTCCACATTTGTTAGCAACTAGAACAATGCATGCAATCATAAGCAAGTTTAGGAATAAGAAATAGCTGTGTTGGGGTGTTTTTTTTAAAAGCACCCATAAATAATTATAGTACATCTAGCCCCCTTATGAAAGCGCAGAATGTCAAGGTATGAATAGAAGTTATCGCTGATATCCTGATCCTAGCTCTGACTGTTATAAAACAAAATTTAAGAAACTCAATAGTATGAGGAAAGGACATTGCATCATCCAGGTTCTTCAATTTACCTAAGTGTATTGCTTTTGGTTAGAATTCAATGTCAGTGTCTTTAAAATTACTGTTTGATTTGCTTTATAGTATGTCTCAAGAATAATTGCTGTAACATTAACACAAAAACACTGCTAACCAAATAATCCACATCTCTTCAGTTAACTGTTTTATCACATCAGCTTTCCTGATTCAAAATTCTTGAACATAGTATGATTTTAGTTAAATGGATATTCCAAATGTACAGTCTAATACACAAAGCCTGCATGTGGTAAGTTATTTTACACCCATCTTATTTAGTATTTAGAATACTTTTATCTTTATCACCAACTATTTTAAGTTCATAATTGAAATTATGTGCTGAAAACAATTTTCTGTTCTGCAAATTTGCTCCTTGAACAATGCTGGTGGAAATCTATAACAGTCCATTACTGTCCCAGCACTAGTGATGCTGGTTGCCAAGCTACAGATGATAGGGTTACCATTCGTCCGGATTTACCCGGACATGTCCTCCTTTTTGTGCTAAAAATAGCGTCCGGGGGGAATTTGTAAAGCACTCACAATGTCCGGGATTTCCCCCCGGGCAGAGCAG